>NC_028644.1:23633794-23634593 GCF_001406875.1 Solanum pennellii
TATATATATATATATACATACATATATATATATATAGTGTGTGTGTGTGTTCGCGCGCGTGCGTGCGTGCGTGCTTGTGTGTGTGATTGTTATTTTAGTATCATTTTTCAAATATCACCAATATATTTCTTAAGTATAATGACAAAAATATCAACTACTATTAAACTCTTTTGACGAATCAAAGAAAACAATCTTAGATGATGGATTTTCATGGTCTTCACTTTCATCTTTTCTGTTTTTTTTGGATGAAGCAAGATTTGGTTTTTCTTTTTCTAGAAAGAGTCACTCCCTTTTGATCTTTACGTAACAATTTTTTTTTGGCCCCTCCCACAATGAAGATTGTCAATATTTTAAAGTACTTTTAGGGTGTTTTTGGTATGGAGGAAGACATTTTTCAATTTTATCATGTTTGGTTGGATAAAATGTTTTGGAAAATGTTTTTTTTGATCAACTCATTTTCCTCAAAATTAAGGAAAATGACTTCCTTTTAGAACTTAAGAAAAACATTTTTCAAAACACTTTGCCAAGTTCAAATTACATTCTTTTATTGAAAAAATCAATTCGTTTTATCCCTACCCTCAAACCAGCCTCCAACCACCCTCCCCCCATCACCAAAAGAAAAAAACTCATTTTAAAAAACTTAAAAGTTATTTTTAAAAGATATTTCTACTTTCAATTTTCTTACCCCCACCTCTTATCCTCGCTCCCACCTCTACCCCCAAAAAAATTAAGTTTGTTTTTAAAAGATATTTTCAACTCCAAAATTTTATTTTTTCATCCCTACCCTAGACCCCCTGCC
>NC_028644.1:23634704-23775002 GCF_001406875.1 Solanum pennellii
AAAAAAAATAATAATTTAAGTTTGTTTTTTTTAAATTTTAATTTCAAAAAATATTTTCTACTCTAGTATAAATAAAATATTTCTCAAAAACTTTTTCATTTATAAATCAAACACTAAAAATCTTCTCCGAAAAATATTTTCTACTGACCAACCAAAGATGAGAAAATAAGTCAAAAGATCTACTTGTTTTCCAGGAAAACATTTTCGTTTATACTGAACACAGCCTTAAAGTACACACAAAATTGTATTTGAAAATCGAAATAATAATGTTGGAGTAATAATCCAAAATTTTAGTGAAAATCTATGTTATTTAGGATTTGTTAATCAATATTTATTTAATTAATGTTTTATTAATATTTATTTGTTCTAATTCTATAGGTGGCTCAAATGTGCTAATAATTTTTGTTTAGTCGGTTTCTTCTAATAATTTCTTTTCAATTGATAACATAACCAATCTACTTAATCTTTTTTGAGACATGTTGATCTTAATTAAGATTTTATTATTTTTAATTTTAAAAAACTTGTTTCGACTAAGGCGATGTTACAGAATTGTTAAAATTATTCTATAAGCAATATAAAATTTGGAAACGAATCAAAACTTTTTATTTGATTGAGTATATCTTTAGAGTATTATCTTCTATTTTTATGCTTTTGCTTAAACTTTTAATTCATAATATAAGTCTAAACCGTCATTATCGGAGTGGTATTACGTTTTAAGGAACATTCAAGACTCAAACAATACTTTTTAAAAATTCTCGTCATCTAATGATCTGAAATTTTCCCACTAAATAGAAAATAAAAAATATTTTCATATTTGAAATTGTTCAAATCTATTTTGAAGTGAAAAGATGGCTTGATCTTTTATGCATTAGTAGTAACTCCAAAAGATTCTTTAAGTGGTTTTGTGATTTCACTATCAACATTCTCATCAAATTATTTCTTTCTATAAATTACACGTTTCTGACGAAATTCAGGTTACATATTCATCTCTAATGCAATTTTCTTAGCTGAAAGTATAGCACTTGTAAATCCTTCTTCTCCATATGTTTTTTTAGAAAAAGAAATTAGATATTTTAATTGATCAATAGCAACGTCAAAATGCTTTTTTTAATTGTAAATTTTTGCTAATTGAATTAACAACAAATAATACATCATACCAAATAGTCTTATCCAATTAAAATTCAAAATTTCCAAACTCAAAGTTACTAAACAATTAGCTTACTTTTAATTTTTGGATCATCACTAACTTCAACTTATTTAATTAGAAACATTTTATCGGTGGAGTTTGAAATCTTATTGCTCTAACACTTGGCTTTCTTATCGTGTTTGTGACAATGATTAAAAATTAAACTAAATATGTATCTTTTAAAAATTTCACCGCTTAGAGGATGAAGAAAATAGCGAATATCTATGTTGTATCACTCCAAAGAATGATATACTTTAGTACAAGAATTTACCATATCGCCAAGTACAAAATTTTGATTATTACACCACACTAGTCACATTCCTAGTATTTTACTAAGCACATATGTGACACTTGACAACTTGCTCACGGTCTTGCTATATCAAGTCATCCTAGAATTCTAGGAATCGCTAAGAGAATAGAAGAAATAACATAAGAGGATTTCTTGGACAGATTGTATTGTAGAGAACTTTGTTGATTTTTGCTTGATGATCTTACAAATGGATGTCCCTCTATTTATACAATTAACTTAGGGGTATAAAGTGTAAATAATAATTGTTGCATAAGTCCCTAGATATTTATAATATATTTCTTCCTCTAGAATCTTCTACAATGCTAGAAAATTTTAAGGACCTTCCATGAAAATCCCAAAAACTCCAGGAACTTCCATAAAAAATCTCTCTATTTCTCTAGAATCATCCACAGGGACAATTCTTTCTACTAAGTATCCACATGGGCAACTTTGTACCAAGTGGCACTTATGTGGTGTTTATGTGGTATGATAATAGAACGTGTCATCACACTCTCCCCCACCCAATGTTGCGACAACCACATTGCATTACTTTTGCATAAAATTTCGAATCTCATTTTTGAATGCCCACAAGTCCTCCGAGCATTCCCATATAGCTTCTTTCGATGATTTTCCTTTCCAATTTATTGGGGTAAACAATGATGAGTTTTTGTCTTTGCCTCCCTAAAAACTTGTAGTGGTTTCCAAGAACACCGACCCCTCCTTCTTGATCCCCTTCACAAGTTGCATAACTAAAAGTTATGCTTGATTCTTCTAGTGTGGTATAGTTACTGTAGGCACCATACACGCCTCTTTTCGTTCCATAACCCAGAGTTAATGGAGGTAGCGTTCAATCAAGGTGTGCAACTGTGTGAAGAAATATTACCATAGAATAATGTCCAAGATATTTGATGTACCGTGATTTTATGGTACTTTCAATGTTTTTTACTTAAGATTGGTGTGTGTCTAGAGCCTTTTTGTAGTAAATTTAATATGTTTTTTATATTTGTTTTGCAGGAAAGGTGTCCAAAACCAAAACGTAGAAGGCTGTGGAGATTTAGTGCAGAGGTGACTCACGAAGGCCATCAACGACCCGTCCCATCGACGGACCATAGATGGTGACCGTTGATAGAAGGTTCAGGCATTTGGAAGAAACTGGGGGAATTCTGACCAAGTGTGGGGCTACGAAAGGATCGACGTGTAACAACCCTAAAAATGAATATGCTAAGTTATGCTTAATGTGTCTAGAATGCCTACCATTAGACAGGGTTCACATGGATTGATGCACGTAGAAACAAAAAACTAAACCCTTGATACAACCAAGCCAACTAACTTGTGGAGTTAGTGGATCTATAAAAGGTTGGGTCCAACCATGTAGGGCTCTCAAATACAAAGATTTACTTGAAGGAGTCTTCTCCGGACTTAAAAAGGGTAAATCTTAGGTTTGGAGGGTCTAGTGGTAAAATGGTCTTTTTCCAGGATAATAGTAGTATCTTAATTAACCTAAATGTATAACTAAATATTTAATTAATAAGGTGGAGGGGAAGTTTGGGGAGAGAGGGACGAAAATTGGCTCTTGGAGTGAAGTCTTGCTCCACCCAAGTTCGAACCTAGGTGGAAGCAATGAATTAAATTATTTTTGATTTATGTTGGTAAATTACTGTAATTAATTTATATATATATTATTTATTACCTGGGTTAAAATAAAAGGAAATAAGATTTTTAATAATTTAATAAAAACCTTAATTGAGTAAGTCCTAAACTAGACTCCTAATCTTGAAAACTCTTCTCTCCCACGCTAATCTCTCTCTCACGTCTATATCACTCTGACTCACGATTCTCTCTGCCAAATAACTTCAAAAAATATTAGGTAAACAAAAGTTCTTCACACTTGAAGAACTCACAACGAAAATATAAGAAAACAAACGAAATCAATCACGTAGGCAAAAAGAAGTTTGTCCGTCGAGTTGGTGTTGACTTTGAGGGGATTTGGACGTGATCTTGGGTGAAGTTTTTGGGCAGCAAGTCGAGGGTTTAAAGTAAAAAAGGAATGGGTTCTCTTCTCTCTTGGTCCCTTTACCAAGAGACCCCTAAGGTTCAGACGAATCTATTCCGAAAACTAGGGTTGTTCCCCGTTGCATGTCCTTGTCACTAGCACCCATTGAATCATAGGTTGGTTATGTTTGCTGGTAGAAAACTATGAATAAAACATGTTTTCGTGATGATTATGTGTGTATATGTATGTTCAGAATTATGTGACTTATGTTGATATTTTTCCAAAATCATGTGTATGTGTGTGTGCAATGTGAACCGAATCTATGTGCCTCGGGTTAAGGCTTTAAAAATGTGATGTTGTGGTTGTATTTCAAGTACAAATGATTATGTAATTTGTGATGTTCATATGAATTGAAATGTAGTTGATTTAAGTGATAATCTCTTGGCTAAATGAATCCATGAAAAATGGACCTAAGAGCGTATTAAATAATCTACGAATTACCCTATGAAATTACGTATAAATGTTGGAGAAAGTAGGCTGCAAAATGTGATTAAAATTTCCAACATGTTGATGGTTTAATTTTGGCTAATGTTGAAGTTTAGGGGAGTTTGAAAATAATATTTAAAGTATGTGAGGTTAGTTGAGATTGAACCCAAGGCCTCACTATAAGAAAGCTATGAATGAAAGAAAAAGAAATGTGAGGCGTTGGAATCGAACCCACGACCTCTAGGTAGTGAAGGAGAGTTAAGAAAATGAAATAAAAGAGATGTGAGGTGTGAGAATCGAACCCATGACCTCCTAGGCAGATTCAAGGAGAAAATTAAAAGAAATTAAAGAGGGGATGTGGGGGTTCGAACCCATAAGCCCTCGGCCAAAGAAGAGAAATTAAAAGTAATGAAAATAATAAATAAATGAGGTTGTGGGGGTTCGATCCCACACACTCTTAGTTTTATTAAGCGAAAAATGAAGGGGGAAATTAAGGGAAAAATAAAATGAAGGCATTGGGGCTCGAACTTGGGTCCCCATGCCGTATGGATCAAATAAAGTAAATGAAAAAAATGTAAGTGTTTTCTAAGGGATTTGAAACCGGGTTCCCTTGCCTAAATTCCGTATTGATACATAAGTCATACGTGAATTAAATATTCAAGAATAATGCGGCCTACTTAGATCGAAATCGAGATCATGACATACATACAATAGGCATAAGTCTTGTACCACATAATCTTAGGAAGATATGTTTCACTTAAAAAAACCATGAACAAAGCCTCATGGATGTATAGACCCATAAGTCTAGCATACATCTAAAAATAAGTGAACCTAAGATGTACGCAATGAAATGATGAAACCCTAGAAGGGTTAAGTAAGAGTGTGAAACACAGTAAATGGCCAAGTGCATTGACACATGATGAAATGAAAATTCACGTAAAATAGGGTGAATAATTATGAGGAGCAAATGTGATAATGTTAATGAATGTGCTGACAACATGATATGAAGCTAATGTAAAAGATGAGAGCAATATCAAATGAGCCTAAGTAACCTATGAGAGAGTAAAGTTAATGAAGAGACCGGTCTCTATGAACACTCTAATGAAAGTATTGAGATTAATGTATACTTAATACTAATGATGAGAGGAGAAATCATCTATTTAGCTATGATGTCCTCATACTAGAAGCCAGCTTCCATGACGTATGAGTTGAATGAAATGGAACTTTATACTGAGCACCGATGGGCTAGCTATGAGCGATGATGCCTTCCTTGGGGAAGGGCGGAGGTTCACGTAACTCTCATGAGATGAGACTGTCCGGCCTGCCGGGTATGGGTCTCCTTATATCTCCTAGTCTTCGAACCTATACTGCCAATGTAGGGATCCTGCGGGGTTCAATTCCCATGTACCCTAGCATGTTTTTAGTCACTTTGGCCGATGATTCCACCTATTTAAGGTGTGGGGAGACATTGGATTTCATGATGCTCACATGATCTATGTCGATTAAAGTTAAAGTTCCCCATCAATGAATGAGGCCAACCTCAAATGATGCACATAATGAAATGAATGATACCAAAGGTGTTAGGATAGGATAATCAAGAGGTGAGCTAGACCTAAGTAATGACACTAGGTCATTCTTGATCATTGCACAGCAAACCCGATGAAAGTCTTAAACTACATCCTAGGTATAACTTGTTTTTACACTAGCATATGAATGAAATGAAATGAAATACGTATGAATGAATGAAGCAGACTCTGTGTTTGCTAATGAAGGCCCCTAGTTGAGGTCCCATATGTTGAGCCCTCATTTTTGGGAATTCTTGATGTCAAGTCCATGATTCCAAGGTCTCATGGCATACAAATGAATGATATGCAAAAAGCTATGTGCTATATGCAATATGTTATGTGCTATGTGCAAGATGTTATGTGCTGGGTTCAATATGATAACTATGATGATGCATTTTACTCTCATGCATGACTTTCCTAATCAAAATTTTGAAAGTTCATTCCCTTTCCCAATCCAAATTTGGAAAGCTCATTAACTTTCCTAATCCCATTTTGGCAAGTCTGAATCATGTTGTTAGGAAAGAGCTATTATTACTCATGCATGTCCTTGGTGTGTGCTTGAATATACCCATACTTAGTAAAAGTGTGTACTAACCCTATACAACTCTACAATTTTAGGTACAGGCACAGGTGGACTCTAGAGCTGCAGGTTGACGCTGAAACTATTCGGACTTGGAGCATTCATCTAGACTTGGTAGGCCCTCATGCTTTTGAGGATGCTTGCCCATTATAGTGTAGCTTAGTTATAGGATTGATATAGTGGAGTATGTACCACTAGCATTTCTTTTCGCTTTTGTTCAGACATTGTATTGGTGCTATTTTTGCAGTATACATTTAATGCTATATTAAACTATTTCTTTCATTTGATGATCTTAATGTTAGATGGTTGAAAGTGAACAATTATGAATCTAATAGAATGATTAGTATGTATGTTAAAAAGCAAAAAGTTTCAATTTTTTCGCTAAAATTAACCTAGACAAAGTAAGAATGACGTAAGTAGTATTGTCTACGATCTCTGAGAGGTCAAAGGCATTGGTCTCGTCTGGGATCTAGACTCCGACCGTGAAAAATTTGGTATCAGAGCCCTAGGTTAAATTCCGAGGATAATAAGTTCACATCAACCACATTAAGTAGTTTATAAGTCATGGTAGTGAAGTGCACCACTATCCTGGATTAGAGACTGCATGATGCGTAAGAAAAATTTCCCTTCTTTTGATCTTATCGTGCCTTTTCTAATGTCTAATTTTCTTGGTGTTATGAGCGTGTCTAACATCAACCCTTGTTGTTTTCAGAGAATGAACACTAGGAGAGCAATTGGTCAGAGGAGAGGAGGAGCAGCTGTTGGGGACAATCAAGTTCCACTGCAGGCTCCAGCTGAAGAAGTAGCCATGCCGGTTAAACCTGCTGGGTTGACTGATGCTGAGGTCAGGGCATCTCTGGCCCAAATGGAACAGTCCATCACTATGCAGGCTCAGTCCATGACTGACCAAGTCAACCGGCAAAATGTTCAGAGGGAGAACCCACCGGTTTGTACCATGGCTGACAGACTGAGATACTTCACGAGGATGAATCCTCCTATTTTCACAGGGTCTAAGACTTTAGAGGACCCCCAGGAGTTTGTGGACGAGGTGCATAAGATCTTGGTGGCTATGGGGGCCACAAATACTGAGAAAGCAGAGTTGTCTTCCTATCAACTCAAGGATGTTGCACAAACTTGGTGCAAGATGTGGCAGGATAGCCGAGCTTTGGGCAAAAATCTTATCACTTGGGAGCTGTTTAAGACATCTTTGAGAGATTCTTCCCCAGGTAGATGAGGGAGGCCAAGGTTTAGGAGTTTATCAACCTTAAACAGGGATCGATAACAGGAGTATTCCCTGAAGTTTGTGAAATTATCTAGGTATGCCACTTATCTTATGTCTAACAACAAACACGAGATGAGTAGATTCTTGACAGGGATTACTGAGGATCTCAAGGAGGAGTGTAGGGCAGCTATGTTGCATGACAACATGTACCTTTCCAGGATTATGGTCCATGTCTAGCAAGTGGAGGAAAGCAAAAAGAAGAAGCACACTAGGGCAGGGAATAGGTGAAGGCAAGCCGAGGTGAATTTTTTAAGGAAGAGTAGAACTAAAATCAGGGATAAGCCCTGGTTTAAGAAGGGATTCTCCCACCAAGGGGAGTCAAGTTCATCCAAGGGTTGCTATGATAGGAATTTCGAGTCCAGAGTTAAGAGAAACAATGAAGTAGACCACCTTGCTGGAAGTGTGGAAAACTACATGGAGGAGAGTGTATGATGGGCACAAACGTTTGTTATAGTTGTGGAAAACCGGATCACATGGTGAAGGATTGTCTGTATAGGAGAAGTCAAAAACAAGGGAAGGAGAGAGTTCAACCTAATGGTCCAAGTGAAAAGGCTCCAAGGAGGCAACAATTCTTCGCACTCAAGTCTAGGGGTGCAGGGATAAGGCACCTCTGGTGAAGTCTCGGTTGCGTAGCCTTAGTTAGTCTTTCATGTATTTGACTGCATAGGGTGTTTATGCACTTATACGAGGTTAATATGTTTGAGTCATCATGTTGGTAACTGATTTTTATGACTTACATGTTTAATTAAGTTGTATGCTTTGATGAGACTAGTTTAGGAAAGAGTTCCTTAGTCCTTAATGTGAAGCTACTAGTAGGTTTCAAGGATGTGTACCGTCATGTCAATATGTGAATCAGATATTCACCAATGGGGAGTATTGAATTACCTATGTAGGAATACATTCTATAGATGACTTACTTATTATAAGTAAAAAGTAGTGTCATTCGGGGACGAATGTTCCTAAAGGGTGATAATGTAACAACCCTAAAAATGAATATGCTAAGTAATGCTAAATGTGTCTAGAATGTCTACGATTAGACTGGATTCACACGGATTGATGCGCGTAGAACTAGACCTCCGAATCCTTGATACAACCAAGACAACTAACTTGGGGAGTTAGTGGATCTAGAAAAGGTTGGGTCCAACCATGTAGGGCTCTAGAATACGAAGATTTACTTGAAGGAGTCTTTACCAGACTTAAAAAGGGAAAATCTTAGGTTTGGAGGGTCTAGGGGTAAAATGGTCTTTTTACAGGCTAAGGGTAGTAACGTAATTACCCTAAGTATATAATTAATTATTTAATCAATAAGGTGGAGGGGCATTTTGGGGAAAGAGGGCCAAAAATTGTCTCTTGGAGTGAAGTCTTGCTCCAGTGGGGTTCGAACCCAGGTGGAAGCAATTAATTAAATTATTTTTAATTTAAGTTGGTAAATTAATGTAATTAATATATATATTTATGATTTATTATCCGAGTTAAAATAAAAGGAAATCAGATTTTTAATAATTAAATTAAAAAATTAATTGACTAAGTCCTAAACTAGACTCCTAATCATAAGAAAACTCTTCTCTCCTACGCTCATCACTCTCTCTCACGTCTCTATCACTCACACTCACGATTCTCTCTGCCAAATAACTTCAAAAAATAGTAGGTAAACCAAATGTCTTCACACTTGAAGAAATCACAATGAAAATATAAGAAAACAAACGAAATCAATAACGTAGGCAAAGAGAAGTTTGTCTGTGGAGTTGGTGTTGACTTTGAGGGGATTTAGACGTGATCTTGGGTGAAGTTTTTGGGCAGAAGGTATAGGGTTTAAAGTCGAAAAGGTATGGGTTTTCTTATCTATTGGTCCCTTCCCAAGATATCCCTAAGGTTCAGACGAATCTATTCTGAAAACTAGGGTTGTTCCCCATTGCTTGTCCCTGTCACTAGCTCCCATTGATTCATAGGTTGGTTATGTTTGCTTGTAGAAAACTAGGGATGAAACGTGTTTTCATGATAGTTATGTGTTTCTATGTATGTTCAGAATTATGTGACTTATGTTGATGTTTTTCCAAAATCATGTGTACGTGTTTGTGCAATGTGAACCGTATCTATGTGCCTCGGGTTAAGGCTTTAAAAATGTGATGTTGTGGTTGTATTTCATGTACAAATGATTATGTAATTTGTGATGTTCATATGAGTTGAAATGCGACAAATTTCAGTGATAATCTCTTGGAAAAGCGAATCCATGAAAAAAATGCACCTAAGAACGTATTAAATGATCTACAAATTACCCTAAGAAATTACGTATAAATGTTGAATAAAGTAGGCTGCAAATGTGATTAAAATTTCCAGCATGTTGATTGTTTAATTTTGGCTAATGTTGAAGTTTAGGGGAGTTTGAAAATAATGTTTAAAATATGTGAGATCAGTTTAGATTGAACCCAAGACCTCACTATAAGAAAGCTATGAATGAAAGAAAAAGAAATTTGAGGCGTGGGAATCGAACCCACGACCTCTAGGCAGTGAAGGAGAGTAAAGAAAATTAAAGAAAAGAAATGTGAGGCGTGGGAATCGAACCCACGACCTCTAGGCAGTGAAGGAGAGTTAAGAAAATGAAATTAAAAAAAATATGAGGCGTGGGAATCGAACTCATGACCTCCTAGGAAGATTCAAGGAGAAAATTAAAAGAAATTAAAGAAGGGCTGTGGGGGTTTGAACCCACAACCCCTCGGCCAAAGGAGAGAAATTAAAAGTAATGAAAATAAAAAGTAAATGAGGTTGTGGAGGTTCGATCCCACACCCTCTTAGTTATATTAAGCAAAAAATGAAGGGAGAAATTAAGGGAAAAATAAAATGAAGGCACTAGGGCTCGAACTTGGGTCCCCAAGCCGTATGGATCAAATAAAGTAAATAAAAAAAATGTAAGTGTTGTCTAAGGGATTTGAAACCGGTTTCCCTTGCCAAAATTCCGTATTGATACATAAGTCATAAATGAATTAAATATTAAAGAATAATGCTGCCTACTTAGATCGAAATCGAGATCCTTGCATACATACAAGATGCATAAGTCTTGTACCACATAATCTTAGGAAGATATAAATCACTTATACGAACTATGAACGAAGCTTCATGGCTTGTATGTATAGACCCATCAGTCTAGCATACGTCTAAAAATAAGTAAACCTAAGATGTACGCAATGAAATGATAAAATCCTAGAAGGGTTAAGTAAGAGTGTGAAACACAGTAAATGGCCAAGTGCATTGGCATATGATGAAACTAATTAATGAATGTGGTGGCAACATGATATGAGGCTAATGTAAAAGATGAGAGCAATCTCAAATGAGCCTAAGTAAATGTTACCAAAACGTACTCACCTGTGAGAGTGTAAAGTTAATGAAGAGACTAGTCTTTATGAACACTCTAATGAAAGTATGAGATTAACAAAGTTAATACTAATGATGAGATGAGAAATCATCTATTGAGCTATGATGTCCTCATACTTGAAGCCAGCTTCCATGACGTATGAGTTGAATGTAATGGAACTTTATAGTAAGCACCGATAGACTAGCTATGAGCGTTGATGCCTTCTTTCGGGAAGGGTGGAGGTTCACGTAACTCGCATGAGATGAGACTGTCCAGCATGCCGGGTATGGGTCTCCTTATATCTCCTAGTCTTCGAACCTGTACTTCCAATATAGGGATCTGGCGGTGTTCAATTCCCATGTATGCTAGCATGTTTCAGGTCACATTGGCCGGTGATTCCACCTCTTTTCGGTGTGGGGGAGACATTGGATTTCATGATGCTCACATGATCTATGTTGATTACATTTAAAGTTCCCCATGAATGAATGAGGCTAGCCTCAAATGATGCATATAATGAAGTGAATGATACCAAAGGTGTTAGGATAGGATAATCAAGATGTGAGCTAGACTTAAGTAATGACACTAGGTCATTCATGATCATTGCACAGCGAACCCGATGAAAGTCTTAAACTACATCCTAGGTATAGTTGGTGTTTACACTAGCCTATGAATGAAATGAAATGAAGTACGTATGTATGAATGAAGCAACTCTGTGTTTGCTAATGAAGGCCCCTAGTTGAGGTCCCATATGTTGAGCCCTCATTTTTGGGAAGTCTTGATGTCAAGTCCATAATTCCAAGGTCTCATGGCATATAAAGGAATGATATGAAATGTGTTATGTGAAATATGCAATATGTTATGTGTTATATGTAATATTTTATGTGTTGTGTGCAAATATGATACGTATGATGAAGCATGTTACTCTCATGGCATGACTTTCCTAATCCAATTTTGCAAGTCCATGGACTTTCCTAATCCGAATTTGGCAAGTCCACTGACTTGACTTTTCATAATCATGTTGTTAGTAAAGAGCTATTCTTACTCATGCATGTCCTTGGTGTGTGCGTGCATATACCCATACTTAGTACAAGTGTGTACTAACCCTATACAACTTTACAATTTTAGGTACAGACACAGGTGGACGCTAGAGCTACATGTTGACGCTGAAACCATCCGAACGTGAAGCATTCATCTGGACTTGGTAGGCCCTCATGCTTTCGAGGATGCTTGCCCATTATATTCTAGCTTAGTTATAGGATTGAGCTAGTGGAGTATGTTCCACTAGCGTTTCTTTCCACTTTTGTTCAGACATTGTATTGGTGCCATTTTGGCAAGTATACATTTAATGCTATATTAAACTATTTCTTTAATTTGATGATCTTAATGTTAGATGGTTGATGATGAACAAGTATGAATCTAATAGAATGATTAGTATGTATACTAAGAAGCAATAAGTTTCAAGTTTTTCTTTAAAATTAACCTAGACGAAGTAAGAATGACGTAAGTAGGCTGGTCTTCGACCTCTAAGAGGTCAACGACGCCAGTCTTGTCTGGGGTATAGACTCCGGTCGTGACAGACAGTCTGTCGATTGATTGACGGACCGTCTTGTTGAATCGTTGATCAGATAAGAGAAAGTCGCAATACCCGACGTTAAAGAAAAGCTAAGTATGGAACGACGAGAAGCATCGACGGACCGTAGGTGAATCGACGAACCGTGCTGTTGGTCCGTCGATTGGATCAGAGAAGATTCAAGTTGAAAGCTTAAAAAAATGCTAAGTCTGGACTTATGGAGGCAGTTAGCGGTCCGTCGTTTGACCGACGAACCGTCTGCGGGGGTCGTCGATTGAAGCCACATTTTTTGGAAAATTTTCCTCATTAGATTTCCTTTTAATTTAGGACAATATTTTTATAAATAGAGTGTAAAACCTCTTTTTTGGGGTTGTATTCTATTGCTACTTTTTTATTTTTGTTCTTGGAGATTTGTTTTTGCAACTTTAGCATTAATCAAATTTCAGGATTTGATTTTTAAGTGATTTTTGTGGTTTCAAGTTGAATTTCTTGATTTTCTTCGAATTTGCCAAAATAAGTTCATGATTTATTGTTTGTCAACCATGAATTTTGTTCTTCTATGCATGGATAACTAAATCCACAACTAGATTGTGGGAACCATGAGTGATTAACACCCTAAACCTAGCTTAATAACAATTCTCGAATAGGTTATTGCATGCATCGATAATTCTTTCGCTTAGAAGTCCTTTTAACGAGTGCACGCGTTAGAACTCGCCTTATTTCTACTTGCCGGACCAAGGAGGTAGTTAATAGAAAAAGGATTATCAACATTGATTTAGTAGGATACTATCTAATAGGCTAGTCTCGATTGGTGCAAAGTAATAACTAAGCCATACATCGAATACGATGCTTAATATGAAGTAAAGGTAAGGGTTAGTAACTTAGACACACGTAGCTGAACGAAGGTACAAGGTGAAATTATCTAAATACCTGACTAAGTATTTAGAGATACCTAACCTATCACTTTGCATGCAAAAGACTAGGGAAGAATCGTTATAGTTAGGAATACAGTGTTATGAACCTGTGGGGAACACTTACACCCTAGTTTCTTCAACAACTTTATAAACATCAAAGACTTACTCCTGTTACTTGTTTGATTTAGAAATATTGAAATACTTTTATTTTACAAAAACTCCCCTTTAATTACCCATTTACGGAAAAGACTTGACTTAATAGAAGTAATTGTACATTGAAGTTATGTCTAAACCAATTTCCTCGTGGGATCAACCCCAATCTAATATTTGGGTTCTTTACTTGATACGACCGCTTATACTTCTTTAGGGAAGTGTGATTTGAGCGTATCAAATTTTGGCGCCGCTGCCGGAGAAAGCGACTTTTAGATTAACTTTAATAACATTACTGAAATTTTAGTCAACAATTTCCTAATTTAACTTTATTATGTTGTTTTTGTTTCTTTCATGTCTAGCTCTAGTGTATGCCAAGTACACAGAGCCGAGGAGAATCAATACTTCCATTTGATCCTGAACTAAATCGTATACTTAGAAGAATGAATTATCTTCCAATGTTCTCGTTAAGGTGGATTCATTTATATTTCCGGTCGATTTTGTGATTCTTGATTGTGAGGTGGATTTTGAGGTGCCTATTATTCTTGAGAGGCCGTTCCTTGGTACAGGTCGCGCCTTGGTTGATTTGGAAAAAGTTATATGAAGTTTAGGTTGAACAATTAAGAAGCAACTTTCAATATTTGTAGGTCTATGAAGCAGAGTGGTGATCTCCAAACGGTATCTGCTATATCCTACAGGGTTGAGAGTACGTCTAAGGTACAAATCGAAGAGCACCTTGGTGTTTAGGCACTAGTGACAGTGATCATGAATTTTGAGAGCGATGGTATTGAAGAGTATGGGTCTTTGGTTGCGGCACTTGAACGAGGTGAATTTCGGTCAAACCAAAGAAATTGGAGTTAGATATGAAGCATCGCGAGTCTCTATCCGCGAGACCATCTATTAAGGAGGCTCCAAAATTAGAGCTTAAGGCTCTACCACCTCATCTGAGGTTCGCCTTTTTGAGGAGAGATGACACTTTTACGATAATCGTTGCATCAAATTTGAATGTGCTACAAGTATAGTGTTTTGTAGAAGTGTTGAAGAGGTTCAAACGAGCCATTGGTTGGACTATTACGAACATTATTGGGATCCCACCCGGTATTTGTTCACACAAAATCCAACTCATGTTTGATTCCACCTATGTAAGAGGTAGTGAAGAATGAGATTTTTAAATGGTTCGCTGCCGGAGTCATATATCCTATTGCAGACAGTAGTTGGGTATGCCCTCTTAGTGTGTGCCAAAAAAGGGCGGAATAACAGTAGTGCCAATGAGAGGAATGAGCTTGTTCTAATGAGGCCGGTGAATGGTTGGAGAGTTTGTATGGATTACCAGAAACTGAATGCATGGACTGAGAAGGACCATTTCCCAATGCCCTTCATGGATAAGATGTTAGATAGACTCGCAGAAAAAGGATGGTATTGTTTTCTTGATGGTTATTCGGGTTACAATAAAATCTTTATCGCTCCGTAGGATCAAGAGATGACCACATTTACTTGCCCTTATGAGACGTTCACATTCAAGAGGATGACTTTTGGGTTATGTAATGCACCGACGACTTTCCAGAGATGTATGATGCCGATATTCTCCTATATGGTGGAGGACACTATTGAGGTGTTTATGGATGACTTTTCAGTGGTTGGAGACTCCTTTGATTGGTGTTTGAGTCACTTGGCCGAGGTTCTCAAAAGATATAAAGATTGCAATCTTGTGTATATTATTGGGACATCACATCTCAGATAAGGGGATATAGGTTGATTGAGCAAAGTTAAGGTTATAGAGAGACTTCATCCATCAATCTCTGTAGAAGGTGTGAGAAGTTTTCTAGGACATGCGGGCTTCTACCAGAGGTTTATTAAGGATTTCTCAAAAATTTCACATCCTCTGTGCAAGTTACTTGAGAAGGAATATAAATTTTATTTTGATGAATCGTGTCTGAAGGCGTTTGGAGAGTTGAAGGAGAAGTTGGTGTCTGCACCTATAATTATTTCCCCAGATTGGAGTAAGCCTTTTGAGGTGATGTGTGATGCTAGTGGGGTTGCTCTTGGTGTGGTAATTGGACAAAGAAGGGAAAAAATCCTTAACTCCATATATTATGCAAGTTAGGCCCTTAATGAAGAACAATAATATTACACTGTGACTGAATAAGAGTTTTTTGTGGTGGTATTTGCTTTCGAAAAATTTTGCTCCTATTTGCTTGGCACGAGAGTCATAAAGCATACTGACCACTCCGCTTTGAGGTATTTGATGGCAAAGAAGGCTGTGAAACCAAGTTTATTATATGGGTGCTACTATTGCAAAAGTTTGATTTTGAGGTGAAAGATAAAAAAGAGACTGAAAATCAAGTTGTCGATCACTTGTCCAGATTAGAGGATGAAGCTATGCAAGAGTTGGGTGAAAAGGCTAAAATTGATGATACCTTTCCTGATGAGCATGTATTGGCCACTTCTCATGATTTGATACCATGGTTCACCGATTTTGCGAATTCTCTGGCTAGTGATATAGTCCCATCAGACTTGTGAAAATTTCATGCATGATGTGAAAAAATTCTTTTGGGATGAGCCTTACTTATATCGGAGTTATGCTGATGGGATTATTCACCGTTGCGTAACAGAAGTTGAGATGCTAAGTGTTTTGGAAGCATGCCACTCTTCACCTATGGGTGGGCATCATAGTGGTATCCGGACTCCCCAAAAGATTTTGTAGTGTGGTTACTATTGGCAAACTATTCACTAAGATGCTCATGAGTTTGCCAAGTCATGTGATAGGTGGCAAAGAGATCGAGGAATTTCTAAGAGGCAAGATCTCCCTTTAAATCCCATTCTAGTGATTGAGTTGTTTGATGTATGGGGCATTGATTTTATGGGCCCGTTTGTGAGTTCTCATGGGATGAAATATATACTTGTGGAGGTGGACTATGTGTCTAAATTGGTGGAAGCCATAACACTTGCAAAAAATGAAGGGAAGAGTGTCACCATGTTCTTGAAAAACAACATATTATCCAGATTTGGCGCACCTAGATCCATTATTAGTAATGGGGGATCTCACTTTTGTAACAAGTTATTTGAAGGTCTATTGGAGAAATATGGGGTTCACCACAATGTAGCCACTCTGTACCATCCACATACCAGTGAACAAGTTGAGGTGTCCAGAAGAGAAATTAAGCAGATCCTGTCAAAAACGGTGAATGCTAATAGAACGGATTGGTCAAGGAGGCTTGAGGATGCTCTTAGGACCTACTGGAGTGCATACAAGACCTCCATAGGTATGCTCCATACCAACTTGTATATGGGAAAGCTTGTCACTTTCCAGTTGAGTTAGAGCACAAGGCCGTGTGGCCTATGAAGAAACTGAAGATGGATTGGAATGAAGCGGTGGAGCAGAGACTTAATGGGTTGAATAAGCTTGATGAGTTTCGCCTTAAAGCATATGAAAGTTCAGCCATCTACAAAGAGAAGATGAAGAAGTACCATGACCAAAATATTGAAAAGCGAGAATTTGTGGTTGGGGACTTGGTGCTTCTATTCAACTATAGGCTACGCTTGTTTCCAGGCAAACTCAAGTCCAAGTGGATTGGGCCATTCTTTACCACTAAAGTGTTCCTATATGGAGTGGTTGATTTGGACAACAAGGAGGGTGCAAAGTTCACGGTCAATGGGAAAAGAATCAAAATCTACCTAGGGCATGCGGAGAGTGTCCATGAAGTGGTTGAAGTAGATCTCCTTGATGAAGTCTGAGTAATCAAGGATCTCGAGTCGTGCCGCGACATAAAATCAAGCACTTCTTGGGAGGCAACCCAAGGTGTATCCTCTAGCCAACAATAGGTTTTCCTTTTCTTTGTAGGAATAGTTGCATTCCCTTGTTTCATTTTTTTGTTGTTTACTCATCTTCATGCGTTATTTTATTTTAGTGTGTTGGCTAGAGAGTAGTTTAGGGTCTGTGCCTACAAAGTGTCTATTAAAACACACAAAGAATATCTTAATGGTTGTTCAATGTGGAGGGACCAAACCCAAGAATTCTACAGAAATTGGTCTGCTGCACAGATCTACGGACCAACCGATGGGCCATTGTTCAATCGACGGACCATTGATGGTGTCCATAGATCACAGGTATGTCTTCGAATTTTGTCCAAGTGTGTATGCAATCGACGGTTCAGTCGACAATCCATCTACTAACCTACGGACCATCGACTGGGTATCGTTAGTTCAAAGAACCAGTGACCCGACCCGACCGGTTGTATAAAAAAACAAACCTTTTAGTAAAGTAAAGATTTTTTCAAATTCCCTCCCAAATGTTTCCCTCCTCTTATTCCCTTCCTTTTCCATTAACTCCCAATATCTCCCCTTCCATTTTCTTCCCATTCCCAAACTCTCACCAAATCCCAAAACCCTACCCTCCTCAAATTCTACTCTGTTTCCCTTGTTTTCTCCAATCAGTGTTCAAAGGCAGGCACATAGGTTGATTGTTGAAAAGATCACTCACTCAATTTACTACTGATTTCAGGTATTTCAATTCCCTCGGCTCAATTTTTTCTCATTCATTTACTGTTGGAACCGCCAAATTTGTATGTGGGTCTTGACTTAGGGACATAAAATGCATGCTAAATGTTTAAATTAGGGGTACTATGTCCCTTGGAATGATAAAAAGTTAATGAGTTGGGGGTGTAGTCTTTTAAAAATCAATCTGATTGTTGACATTCCGACTTAGGGTTTTCAAGCATCAAAGAATACGGATCAAAACTAGCAAAATCAAAACCCTAAGGATGAAGAATTGGTCTTCTACTTGTTACTAAGTGTTTGGTGAACCTATGACGTGCTTAAAGTTGTCACAATGTGTTTTAAAAAAAACAAGTCCTGAAATCTGTCTCTGACCAACGGCACGAGACCTCGTCTACAGATCGTCGATTGATCGACGGACTGTCGATGCGGTCCGTTGATGGCTTCACCCTCAATATGCTGAACTTTAAAACAACGGAAGATGACTACGGTCCGCTGATTGATCGACAGGCCATTCAGCACGTCCATCGTTTCTGACTGAAACTCTGATTTGTGAGAAATTAAGAATTCTTCTAAGTGTCAGACGACGGAAGTGAACTACGGTTTGTGAATTGAGTGACAGGCCGTTCTACACATTCGTCATTTCTAACTGTTAGGGCTGGGGAATGAGGACTACAAAAATTTCCTAAGTGTCCACCGACGGACACCATCGACGGACCATCAATTCATCGACGGGTAATCGATGGTGCCTGTCTCCCAGTAATATAACATCCTGTGCTTTGTGTTTCAAGGTTCTGTTTTGATTGTTTTGCTTGTGTAGGATGATTGCAATGAGACTAACAAATTGTTTTCAGGTACCTATGGCCCCCAAACCAAATATCATCTACTCTAGGGGTAGGTCCAAGTACGTGGCACCATCCTGCCAACTGATCGACAGTTCTGACAATGAGAGGGATATCGAATATGTTCCCCCAGGCACCCTAACCCCTACACCAGCTGGTAGAGCCACTCGGGGCACCCCCCAGAAGGTGGCGTCCAACATAGTCACTGCTTCCTAGTCTAATGAGGAGCGCACACTAACTGGCACACCATCTGGATTTGCCTCGAGTTTTGAGGGAGTGTATGGCTCCGAAGAGGCTTCTGATCTAGAGTCGGCCCATTCTACAGGGTTGAATGAGGCCACTGCTCGGTTCCGGCTCACTTGGAGCCATTCTCCAAGATGTTCCTGCCGGCCATGCCTTATATTATGAGGCCCAGAGTTCAGAGTCTTCTCTGGGACCCCAGCATGAGGTCCCTGCACCGGTTCCTGATGATCCCAACCGGTGGTGCGTCGATGGTCAGTATCAGATCTACAGGGACGCCAAGATGCAGAACGACAAGATGATGATGACTCGGTTGGTGACAATGGAGCCGCGAGTTCTTACAGGGAGTCTTTAGACAATTCCTGAGGTGCATAACCTGTTTACCCGCCACAGGCTTGACCGGACGGCTCGTACTTTTGAGGCATATATCGAGGAGGTTGTTCACGAGTTCTACGCCTCATATGTGGTAACTCTCAGAGGCTTTTTGGACAGGAGATCAAAACTTCTCAACCAGGACCCACTCACAAAGGTTCTAGTTTGAGGATGCCGGGTGGAAGTTTCTTCTACCTCTATCCGTCGCTTCCTGTACTGTGTGTCCATTGATGACGAGAGGGTTCCCCTTACTCCTGAGTTTGATTACAGGTGGGATTTGTTCAAGAGTGGCCAGTTTCAGCAGGTCAGGGATCAGAGAGATTCCACCAAGAGGTGGATTTCACAACAACTCTCCATTGACGGTGAGGGAACAAACTGGGTGTTGGACCCTAGAGGCCTTATCAAGAAGTCCAACCTTCCCTTTGCAGCAAAGTTCTTCTGGCTGTTAGTCCGCCACCGCCTATCCTCACAGCAGCAGATAATATCCTTACTTGGGATAGAGTGGTCCTGGTAGCAACACTGGTAGTCGGGTTGGAGACGACTTCGCGAGGTTGTTGATCTCCGTGATACATGAGAGGGCTTTTAAGACCTCTACTACTTACTCATTCGCGTGTATGATTTTCCAGTTATGCAGGGATACTGGCGTGCCCCTTTGGCACTGAGATGTCCTCCGTACTCTGACAGAGATTGTGGATATCGTTCTCATCAGGGATGAGGCCAATGTCGCGGCACCTCACCGTGGCCCAGAGTTGTTTTGCAGCCACTGAGTGAGAAATTAGCGGATATGATATAGTTAGACCAAGGGGATGATTCTTCCACTTCAGAGCCCACCGATACCACCCCGCCGAGTTTGCCTTGACACTAGTAGGGAACCTAGTACCTCCCGGTCTACTCCACCATCAGTAGCACTGGTCCCTGATTACTAGGTATAGAAGGTAGAGGCCCAAACGACCACCTTGTTGCATCATATCAAACCTTGGATTCAGAAATCCGTTGCCGAGGATGAGGACAGGTTGAGAAGAAGGTGGCTCAGCAGACGGAGCGGAAGATTCAGGTGGTCCACCAGCGCTTAGATGCATTTGAGCTTTGAGTTCTAGTACGTTCAACCCCCACCATTGATTTGAATAATCTTATGTAGGTTGTGGAGAGTCTACGGGATGATGTTGAAAACATACTAGAGATGAGGGGACCTGAGCCCGAGACTACACCCGTTGAGCTAGCCGAGGATATAATATTGGTTGCTCTCTTACTGCCCCCACTGCACTGACTGAACCACGTGAGCGTGCCAAGAGGCACCGTTCAGTCACACCACTGATGGAGAGGATGCCCGTGCGAGGAAGAAGGAACGAACGGATATTGAGGCGGTGAGGAGAGCCTCGTTGATTGATGAGGAGATCCGTCAGATGAGGACTCGAGATTTAGCTGCTGGAGTATCAAGTTCAAGACTTGAGGCTGTTGAGAGGAGAACCACTAAAGGTGCAGAGATTGATGTGGGCACCACTGAGGGTGTCCCTACTGCAGAAGTTGCGGGTTCTGGGAAACCGGACCCACCTGCTTGTTGATTGTCGGCGCTATGCGCCTAAGGTTTGCTTCACCTGCCACCCTATCTTTATATTTTTATGTATTGGGGACAATTGCATGTTTTTTTGTTTGGGGGTGGGGTAAATGGAAAGTGAGTGTTAGGGTAAAGTTTGAGTAGCCTAACTCATGATCCTATCTTAGGGGTTTCCTTTCGTGTGTTCTTTTGCCCCAAGAGACTGATTACTTTCCTATTGAACCGACATGTGACGTAACTTGTACAAAGTTTGAAAGTGAAATATGAAGCATGATTGCCAAACATGAATGATATCCCGGTCTAAGAAATAGTTTGCATGAATAAGTATAAAGAAGTTGAATGTGTTGGCTCTATTCATGACATAGAGATACACCCACTACATGACCCTCAATCTAACACTCAAACTAGGTGTGCGACAATCTGATAGGGTAATGAGGTGTCAAGAGAGTGTGAGGAAATTTGATTGTTCCACTGTTGGTACCTAGCTAGAACTTGCTCGGTTAGTCTTGCAAAAGGAATTTGCGTTAGACAACTACGAAATGATCATAGGCCCTTGTTCAAATTAGCAAACATCTAGCCTAATGTAAATTGAACCAAATGAAAGTGTTATCCCTTTTTGACACAAATATGTTTAGCTTATAATAGACCTTTCTTTTCTTCATCAACTAACCTTCCCTGGGTATAATGTGTTGTCCCTGGTCCTTCCCTGTACATGTGCACCTCAACTTAGGTCAAAAGCCTAAGTTGAGGGTGGCTAATACAGAAACTAACCTCGTCTTACCCCTGACCCAACCTTGGGTAATGTGAACCTTGACTCATGGCAAAGCTATAAGTTGAGGGTGGCTATTATGAGTGATGATCCAAAAAGTAGGTATGAAAAGAGTAGTGTGGAAAAGAAAAGAAAAAAGTGATCAAGAAAGGTGACTCAGTCAAAATTATCAATTGAATAATAATAAATAAAAAAAAGAGAATTAAAAAAAGAGTTGAACAAAAATAAGTAAGAGTAACTTCCATAAAGACTAAAAGGGAAAGCAAGGAAAAGATGAAAAGAAAAGAAAAGTAGGGCATAAGAGATAATGAAAGAGGTAGGACACCTAGCCGTAATGTCAAGGACGACAAAAAGTCACTAAAATTTACCTATATGTACCATACTTGATCCTGAGCCTACGTTACAAGCCAAGAAAGTCCTATCGTGATCCTAAGAGTGTAATGTGGTGAACTTAAGCAGTGAAAATAAGGGAAACCCTATGGCGACAAGTACTAACTAGGTGTGAACTTGTTTTGAGTGTGAGTATTGAATAATGATCCTTATACTCAAAGTTAAAAATCACTGTGCTAAAAAGGAGGATATCTTTTGAAGTGAGGGTACTAATTGCAATATTGAAAAGTTGGTACCTTGGAAGAGACAAAAGAGTAGAGGTGTCTATGCATGGTGAGTCTGTGTCATGGTATGATCTACATGAGTAAGCTTATCAAGACTAAGAGTAAAAGCATGTACTAAAGCAACGAACAAGTTGGAATTGATAGTATGTGATTGCGAACGCTTAAAAGAGGCTACTTGTGTATAAAGTTTTGTATTGAGTCATAGTACGTCTCTTGAGGACAACGAATTTAAGTTGAGGGTGTTGATGTCTGTGATTTCACGGTACTTCCAATGCTTTTTCCTTAAGATTGGTATGTTTCTAAAGCCTTTTTGCAGTAATTTTGATATGTTTTTATCTTTGTTTTGTAGGAAAGGTGTCCAAAACCAAAACACAGAAGGCGGTGGAGATTTAGTTTAAATGTTACCCACGAAGTCCATCACGACCTATCATCCCATCGACAGGCCGTAGATGGTAACCGTCGATAGAAGGTTCAGGCATCTGAAAGCAACTCGGGGAATTTTGACAAAGTGCGGGGCTACAGAAGGATCGACTGTCCATCAATTGATTGACGAACTATCCTGTTGAATCGTCGATCAGATCAAAGAAAGTCCCAGTACCTGAAGTTGAAGAAAAGCTAAGTATGGAACGATGATAAGCATCGATGGACCGTAGGTGAATCGATGGACCGTGTTGTTGGTCCGTTGATTGGATCAGAGAAGATGCAAGTTGAAAGCTTTAAAAGATTGATAAGTTTGGACTACGGAGGTAGTCGACGGTCCGTTAATTGACCGACGGACTGTCTGTGGGGGTTGTCAATTTAAGCCGCATTTTTTGGACAACTTTCCTTATTAGAATTCCTTTTAATTTAGTAAACCTCGTTTTTGGGGTTGGATTCTATTACTACTTTCTTATTTTTGTTCTTGGAGATTTATTCTTGCAACTTTGGCATTAATTCAAATTTCCGGATTTGATTTTCAAGTGATTTTTGTGGTTTCAAGTTGAATTTTTTGATTTTCTTTGAATTTCTCAAAGTAAGTTCATGATTTATTGTTTATCAACCATGAATTGTGTTCTTCTATGCATGGGTAACTAAATCCACAACTAGGGTTATGGGAACCATGGAGGATTTACACCGTAAACCTAGCTTAATAACAATTCTCGAATAGGTTATTGCATGCATTGATGATTCTTTCGCTTAGAAGTTTTTTTAACGAGTGCACGCGTTAGAACTCCCCTTATTTCTACTTGCCGGACCAAGGAGGTAGTTAATAGGAAAAGATAATTAACATATATTTAGTAGGATACTATCTAATAGGCTAGTCTCGATTGGTGCGAAGTAATAACTAAGACATACATCGAATACGATGATTAATATGAAATAAAGGTAAGGGTTAGTAACTTAGACACACGTACTCGGACCAAGGTACGAGGTGAAATTCTCTAAATGCCGGACCAAGGATGTAGAGATACCTAACTTATCAATTTGCATGAAAAACACTAGGGAAGAATTGTTATAGCTAGGAATACGGCGTTATGAACCTATGGTGAACACTTACATCCTAGTTTCTCTCACAACTTGATAAACACCAAAGATTTACGCATGTTACTTGTTTGATTTAACAATATTAAAATACTTTTGTTTCAAAAAATACCCCCCTTTAATTACCCATTTTCGGAAAGGACTTGACTAAATAGAAGTAATCGTACATTGAATTTAAGTCTAAACCATTTTCTTCTGGGATCGACCCCAACCTAATAGTTGGGTTCTTCACTTGATACGACCGCTTATACTTCTTTAGGGAAGTTTAATTTGATCGTATCAATATTCATCTTTGTCATGGTAAAGTTTGTCATAGCTTTCTAATTGGCCAATTTGATATCAACACCATTGGAAACACCATGAGCATTTTGAGGAATCAATATTCATGGTTTTGATGCCAGAGTTAGTTGTAGCAACTTCAATTCTAGTCTTTTCGCTCCAGCCTCAGTCATAAAATTATGAGTTTCTCTAGTGTCAACCCGTGCACGAGTGAGCTTATTATTCATGATGAGATCCAAATATTGTTTTCTATTGTCGTTAACTTGTGTAGTTGACTTGTGATGACTCCACATAGTCCAATCAGTCCTTGTTGAGTTGTGATCGAACTCTCTCCTTGCTCTTGTTCCTTCTATTCACACACCAAGCGCTAATACCCCTTAAGTTAGAATAATTCTTGAAGTTGTGCCGCCCAATGAATATGAAGCAACCTTTTTTCTTGGACTGTGCTTTCTTTTCCGTATAGCAACGAATTGACTTCTTATTACCAAACTTGTGGGGTATCTAGAGTCTTGTGGTATTGTGATGTACTTCTTTAGTTTTATCACAACTTCCTCCACCCTTAGTAATTCCATCGTCGACTGAATGCCTCTATCTTTGTCATAATTCTCATTCCTGAAATCTATCAAATTCATCTTCTACTATGACTTGATCGATATTAGTGAATCTACTTAGCCCTATTCTGCAACTCGTTTATAGAGTGGAACAACAAATCATCATTTGTAAGATTGAAAATTTGAAGGGTAAGGGTTGTGAACTCCTTGACGTAGTATTGGATGCTCCTTGTGTGATTTAACTCCCTATGTTTTCTTCTTGACTTATACTGATAGACTCAAAGTACACCTCCCTAAAGAATTATAAGCGGCCGTAATCAAGTAGAGAACCCAACAAGTTGGTTGGGGTCGATTCTACGAGGAAAAGGGTCTAGACATAACTTTAATTCACAATTACGTTTATTTAGCCAAGGTCTTTCCAAAAATATGTAATTAAGGGGGAGGGGAGGGGGTTTGTGAAAAAAGTTTCTTAGACAGTCTAAGTTAACAAGTAAACGAAATTAGATATTGAGTATTTTTATCAAGTAGTGAGAATAACTAGGGTATATGTGTTCCCCATAGGTTCATAATGCCGTATTCCTAGCAATAACAATTCTTTCCTAGAGTTTTACATACAAAGTGGTAAGATATGTATCTCTAAATCCTTGGTCCAGCATCTAGAAAATTTCACCGCGTACCTTGGTCCGACTACGTGTGTATAAACTACTAACCCTTACCTTTACCTCATATTAGACATCATAATCTATGTATAACTTAGTTATTACTTCGCACCAATCGACACTTGCCTATTAGATAGTATCACGCTAAATCTTTGTTGATAATTTTTTTCCTATTCCTACCTCCTTGGTCCAGCACACGTGCACTCGTTAAAAAGACTTATAAGCGAAAGAATCAATACATGCAAAAACACTACTTGAGAATTTCTTAATTGCTAGGATTACTTTGTTAATTATCCATGGTTCCCACAACCCTAGTTTTGGATTTAGTTACCCATGCTAGCAAGATCACAATTCACAATATAAAGAATTCATTACATTACTTAACAATAAGAAGAAACCTAGAAATTCAACTTTAAATTGCAAGAAAATAACCTCAAACCAAATCCGGGAATTGATTAATTGCTCCTGTTTGCAAAAACTTAATCTCCAAGAAAATAGATTAATAACAAGAGTAGCTAACCCCCCAAATAAGGTTTTAATGCGGCAGCCATCTACGGATCAACTGACGGACCATCGATCAGTCGACGGTTCATAGAATCCTTCCGTCGTTCAGGACTTAGAATATTTTTTTCCTCTTTGGATGACACCATCTCCTAATCAATCGACGCACCAACAACACGGTCTGTCCATGCCCCTCTATTGCTCAACACTTAGAATTTTTCCAAACTTGTGTACTGGAACCTTCTCTGAACCAAATGACGGTTCACCAATACAGTCCATCGATCTAACGATGGACAGTCATTGCAACTCGTGGTTCCACACTTGGTCATACTTCCCCGATTTTTCTCCAAAGTCATGTTCATCACATCTACGGTCAATGACTACAGTCCGTCGATGGAACGACGAACCGTCGATGGCCTCTGTAGGTCATGTTCTACACTTCTTTTCCAGTTGTTTTCTTATCTTGATGCTTGAACATCTTTCCTGTAAAACAAACACAAAACTTGTTAAAACTACTACAAAAAGGCTCTAGACACACACAACTCTTAAACAAAATGCATTGAAAGCACCGTACAACCACGATACATCAATACCCTCAACTTCAATTCGTTGTTTGTTCTCAAGAGACACATTATGAGTCAATACAACATTTCTACAAAAGTATAAACTTTTAAGCTTTAGCAATCATATGACTATCATTATCGACTCTTTCTTTGATTTCGTGCAGGCTTACTCTCTCAGGTTCGACTAGCTAATCATGTCGATCAAATTATGACACAAACACACTGTCACATACAGGGAACACCCTCTAGAAGTAACATGGTGTAATTGACCTCTCGGAGGTCTTATACAAGCCCATAGTTATCATTCATCGCATTGACATAATAAATTTAGCGGAAAATTTAAAACTTTTCATAGCACATCATAAGTAGAAACTCAACTTCATAGATATATAAAATATAAGTCCTAATAAATATATAGACTCTAAGTCTCTTTGCCATCTTAGACTTAACAACCTTAGAATACATTAGGGACACGACCCTTAAAACTTAAGACATAACTATACAACATTTAAGAACTTCACAGTAAGACATGGGTAGGGAATCCTTGGAACTTAAGAACCCCTTTTCTTTAGCTTGGGAATCACACATCAAGCTCCTCAATCATATATATCCTTTAAGCATCCATAACCTACACTTTGTGTAAAAATTAGGAATGGAGTTAGTACAAGAATGCACTAAGTATGACAACCATGCAAAAACATGCATTTAAAAAGGACATTTTCTTGAAATCATACTTCATGCGTTTTAAAGTAAATCTTTATAAAACCTTTACACAATAGCATTTATATCATTCGTATACTTCATATAAACATATCCAAATGCCAAGTATAAAAAAAGGTCACATTTATAATTTTTTACATTTTTAAGGCACATTACAGTAAGCTCTTTTCCCTTAACAGTGAACCATCTTCTCTTTGGTTCATTGACTTCCCAAGTATCCCTTTAGTGATACTTGGTGCAATGCATCACCTTAAGGCCACAAGTAAACATACATATAACCTACCTAAGCCAACATATGTCATCATATAAATACAATCTATCAAATATAGGTCAAGGCCTTATGAACATTACAGTAAGCTACATCAAGTGAAACATATATTTACTTCTTTGCATATTCATCATTATTAGACCTTGTTCATGACCCCAATCTTAGTCTAATAGTGCATGTGATCATATAGAGCCCCATAACCCTATACATTATTAGTAAACCCTTCATGAGACCACAAACCTTAACATTCAATTCATACATCAACAAGTAAGTGAAGACAACTTCATTCATGTCAGTATAAGACCTACATTATATAGTCATTTAGACCAACATAATGAATATAAGGATAGGACCACATCATATAGATTAATACCATGCACATCTTCATAACAAGTAGACCAATACTACAAATCATGCATATGGAAATAAACATAATCATACATGTTACGTCATATTTCTATGACTTCCTAAGGAGCTACTTGTGCAATGTCTAGATGGGTTCATTACTTCCACCTATCCTAAGTAACTTAACTTAATTCCTCCTAGTTAGGATCCTATTCATTTACTTCCATTTTCCATTTTACTTTAGGGAAACTATGGCCTTAACCGACACTAAGACCATGGATGCTAAACATGGAATTTGGTGTTGTAGAGCCTTAGACCAACGGAAGGTGTTCCTACCTAGCCAAGGTAGAACATTAACATACATCCTTTCATACTAAGTGATATCACATTGCTAGATCCTATGTGGTAAGCATAGTTATGGATCTTGGAGGTACATGTGAAAACCCTCTTTATTCCAAGATAGGGCATTATGGGTATTCACTTATGGAAACCTTATTTATGCCTATTGAGGCATTGTGGTTATCCACCTTATGATATTTATGGTGACCTACCTTCCCACATTGGGAAGGGACACACACTCATATTCAAGTTCACTCGGTGCTAAGCTAAGTTCCCTTTATTGAAAAGCCTTCATTAACATTACTTTATAATATATAGGCTTAGGAGAGTCATCCCCATGTATGCTTAGCTCATAGGTCATAGATGAAAGTTCATCAACCTAAATCATGTGAGAAAATCCTTTCATGTGGACATATCATATGTATTAGCACTATCTAGTTTAGAATACACTTGAGCACACCTTTCAAGGCTCCTCTATTGACTAGATCGTCATTCATGTGTGTATACATATATGTGAGAAAACCTTTCACATAACACATTAAGTCACACATGTTCATACATCATATTTTACATATAGAAACCAAAACAAGAACTATCCTATCAAGGTACACATGTGCAATGCATAGGCAAAGTCCCATACCCTTGCCCATACTAGTACACCTATCAAGTCATCCTAGCTAAGGAAACATATATCATACTTTCATAAACATCATCTTATTATGCATAGTAGTAGACACTAGTGAATGTGAAAACTACCTTTCATTTAGACACCATGACCTATACTACTTGTAACATGCATGTAAGTGAGTGTGTGTATATATTGGTCAACATGATCACATAATGGCTATCAACAACACATTGAGGCAGCCACACTCTTCGACCATAATACTCTTTCAAGCATAAACCACACGACACACAATAGCATAGGAGACAAGTCAACTTCATATTACACTTAAGACTCCTAACTTGTGCTATTCATGCATTCACATAGGGGTACATAGGTAAGGGATTATTAACCATCTTAAATCATCAATGGCAACACCTATACTTTAACCTAACATGAATATACACATGCTTATAAAATAGCCAGATAACCTAGATCAAAACTACAATCGGAAAGTAGGCATAAGCTTCACATAGTATCATAAGCATATGTTCATGTGTTCGTAAAAATTTCCTTCAAGGCTATGGTCAACAGATATATAATGACAATAAAGTAAACGCCTCCACTATAAGTGAACCATACGACACAATGTCATACAAGGCTTTATCAACTACATTAATATAGAAAAGTAGAGAATTGTTACCAATTTCTCATCCTTTGATCATCATTGATCAATACACATTGTTTATCAACAATTCATATATAGGGCAGTATCTAAACATACATTTAATTATACATGAAGTCAAGTATAAGATACAATAAGGTCATACTACAACTAGTACAATACATTAACATACTAGAAGTTAGAAGAACATAGGTCATTACCCAATTTCACTTGCATGGATTATATGTCATATTTCATTAATCTTATCAACCTAGGGCATTGGCTAAATATGTACATAGCATATCGAAATCATGCTTAAATCCCTACAAGATCATGATACCAACAGTGGTATTAAACTATCAATTCAATAGTGAGTAGAGAGAGTAGGATATATCGCAAATACCTCAAAGTATTGATCATAAATCATATGTTAACAATAATTACATGTTTGGCAGTAGCTCAACTGATCTTTACTAAGAACAAATCATGCTTCATCTAACCACAATTCGAGATCAGATCACGTAAATAGCCTTTTTACTTCATAGACTAAAAGAACCTATATCAATTCGTGCAAGCCTTTATTTAATTTGATCATCAAGGGTTTATACCCACAATTAATCCATAATGTTAGCTTAAGGCAGTAGCTACAGTGATACATGCATAATTGAAATCCTACACAATTGTTCTAAAATTGAATTCACTGTAACATATAGAAACATAGGCTAGTAACACTCAAATCTTCATACCTTGATCCTCATGGATCCTTAATGATCAATTCACAATCAAATAAGGTAAATTACAGTCGATTGAGACTATTCAACGAAATAAAATCACAATTCAATTGATAACAAGTCATGATCACAATGCACATGCAAGGACTAAATCGATTTAGAGAGGGAACATGGGTTCATCATGAAATTGGAGTAAAATCACATTCAAACCAATACATTGACATCAATTCATCAAAACTTATCAATTAAAAACATTTTTAGAAAGAACCTATGGATAGATTGAAGAAGAAGAGGTTTTATTATGAAACTTTCTTTGAAAACATTGAGATTAACTCTCCAAGTGAAAGGTTACTTAGATATGAAGGATCACCATACCTTTGTCTAGTTTAAATCCTCTAAAACTTGGTGATTCATCCATGTAAATCCAAGATCAAAGATGTTCTTGAGCTTCACTTACAATGGTGGTTTCTAGGGAGAATAGTTTTGGAGGGAAAAGTTCAATTTCGTGGATAATGATTTGGAATGGGATGTTCACGTGTTTGATCACTTATATACACCCAAAAGTATCTAAATAAACCTATTAGAGTCAGGTTATTACATGGGATGAATTTCCCATTCACCCCTTAAATAAAACAAGACGCAATACAGTAGCTACAGGCCACAATCGACGGAACCCATCGACTGGCCGTCCTTTGGCTTCTTTCGTTTGGTCCTTAAGCCAAATATTGGGTTGAGACCTGCCCAAGATAAGTGTCCACCAACAAGACCTCACCAACGGTCCGTTGGTCAACCAGCTAGCCCTCATTTGGTCCGTCGATTGACACTGCCAAGGCAGTGTCTCGACCAACCTTGGGTCCTTATTGGGGGCCTTTTGCGGGGCCATTTAGAAGTTGTACCCATATGTTTCCAACGTAAATACGAACCTTAACAAGTTTTAGACCTAGCACATGAGTTTCAACAAAAACAAATACACGCAAATCATCCAAATAGGCTAGGCCCCATCAAGACACATATTAAACGTCTTAAAGGCTATCTTTCGAACGTCGTAGACGTTCTTGATCGTTTGACCTCCAAAATTCTAAAAACTCCATATAACATATTTAAACATAATTATAAATCATTTTAATACTTCATAATCTCATTACGTACAATATATAAACACGCATGGACACATGAGACACATAGGTGACTAGTTGCCGAACGTTTTGGTCTTCTCTTGACGTTCGACTTCCAAATCACCTCAAACTTTACACACTGACTATAAACTATCTTATAAGTATTTTTATGACCTTATAATCTTAACACAAACATGTTAGGATCTAGAAACCCTAACTCATTTTTGTTTCTTACAATATCCCCCACTTGGGAACATTTGTCCTCGAATGACAATTAGGCTCTTTAATCACAACAAGGATTTCAATGCATCTTAGAGCAGTTCATAACATTTATAGCATCCTCAAATCATTTTATAACTCAAAGCACACAAGCAAGAAAAACCATTATCATTCACTCTTTAATACATCAAACACAAATCTTATCATGTTCATAGGAGGAACATCCTTCTCCTAATCATAACATGGTCATTTCACTTCAATTCATTTAGATATTATCTTGAAACTATTCTTTAAGTCACTTAGACAGATTTTCAACAACACTCAAGAAGCAATTAGGCACTCATACTCCAATGCACATAGACTTGAGTTAATTGAATCACAAATATCTTTATTAGTTAGACCTAGTGTCATGAAGGTCATACTCAACCATACCATGCTTAGTGGTTTCATGGATGAATCCTTCTCCTCAACACTCATACATGTATAATGAGTTCACACCTAAGCAAAGTATAAGTTCAATTCCCTCTAAAAATGAGAAATTCTCAACTTTTAAACCAAGGCATGCTCATGTTTCCTTCCTAGTGAAGTCTAAATGGTAAGTCACACTAAGTACATCACATCAATTAGGAAGTAATTTCACAAAATTTCAATTTCTAACATACTACTCACCTTCACAGTAAGCATCATTTGGGAAGAATCACACAAATCATAGGCACACATGAGCACTTATCTAAACATGCTTTCACTTTTAAAGAATGAGCCTACAATTATGCATAACAAATTATAAAAGTCACATAATTTTCAAGAGACTCAACATATTTCATTTTAAAGAGACTCAACTTTTCATTACAAGGCTAAACATTTCACCTCACAAGTGACTATTACCATGTTTCTGATCTTATCACATGAAGTCAAATGCACAACTAGCGTATCAAGATGCAATTTAACATGAGAAAACATGGATTTTATCAAAATTTTTCTTTCATGCACTTTGAAATATTTACAATATCTTTAAGGTAATGTCAATCAATGCATACCAAACATATAAGGTCATGCAATTCATACTTGATGCAAAAATCTTATTCATGAACAAGCTTACTAAAAAATTTATTAGTTTCAAGCTCAAGTAAAATAGAAGGACAAGATATAAAATATCTACAACCTTACCATTACAATCACCATCTCCCACTCAGGGTAAACCCAATTAAGAGTAACTTAACCTAAACTTAAGAGGATCTTAACTAAACAACCTTCATTTTCATCACTAAATGATTACAACTTTATAAGGATTTATAGTAAGTTAACATAGGAACACCAAGGTATTCTAAACCTTATCACCTAGGCCATTTAACCCCAACTATCAGGTTAGGTAATATCATTCAACCACATAAGGTTTGTATACAATACCATAAACACCAAGGTCATACATCATTAGGGGAAACAATATAGGATACTTAGCCTTAAGGACTCTTTCTTTTCTTTCAACATTAATGTAAGGAAACATCTAGGTCAATCAAACCCACATCATCACCCTACATAGATAAGAGTACTACTCTCAATTCTAGGGAAACATCAATTCCACAACATCAAGGGGCTCACAACAGAATAAGAAGTTAGAAACAATTCTACGACTCATCATGCCATAAGACTCTCATTCTTCATTCCAAAAAGCAATTCTCCTTTTTACATTCAATGTCATGCTCATATGCATCAATTCTGTACACATTTCAACAACTTCTAATAAAAAAACAATGTAGTTGGTTTCTTAAAAATATTACAGTAAGTAGACTAGCATTACCGTGAACATGCTTCAACATTCCAAAAATGTAACTTTTAGGCAATTGATAGGTAAATCATAACAATATGAGATACAAAACTTTACCAAGACAAGCATCCTATCGTCACACCTAGGATCAAGTTTATACAAAGAACTCCAATCCATACTAGTCAACTTATCAAGACCACATAGATACAGAGGGAAACGTTAAGCACCTTAAGTACATATTCTTAGGGTAGCCTGCTTTCTTAGGTAGTCACTAAGCTTTACAAGTTCAAATCATAGAATTAGTCTACCATCATGTACAACCATATCGGAACACATCATTCCAAAAGAACTCATTTTTAACCATAATAACTTCTAACATGCTTTGATTATATCATGACATACATATCTCAATATAACATGCTATTTCACATAAGTTTTCATATATAGCCATAAATGGCATCACATTATCAAAACATACAAAAATTTACCTTCACACATACTCATTCAAACTATAAAACCAAGATAAGCATTTAAACTGACCTTTTTTCCCTCAAGCATAGAGAACAATCTCATCCAAGAAATCACATCTAAAAGACCTCCGACAAGAAAACATAAGAGAGAAATCTTATAGAGTTAAGTTCTATAGCACGATATGACAATGATGAAGAAGAGAAACTCTATCGTCCTATAGCCTCTCTTCCCATTTGATGTGTCGCGACTCACCACCAATGATACAAGAATCTACTAGACGTGGCAATATGAGACTTCCTGGACACTAAACCACTTTTAAAAACCTAATGGTCTGATACCACGTTTGTCGCATTCAGGGAGCACCCCTAGAAGTAACATAGCGTACTTGACCCCTCAGAGGTCTTATACAAGCCCATAGTTATCATTAATCGCATTGACATAGTAAATTTAGCAGAAAATTTAAAAATTTTCATAGCACATCATAAGCTAGAAACTTAACTTCATAGATATATAAAATATAAGTCATAATACATATATAGACTCTAAGTCTCCTTTCCATCTTAGACTGAAAAAACCTTAGAATACATTAGGGACACGACCCTTAAAACTTAAGACATAACTATACAACATTTAAGAACTTCATAGTAAGACATGAGTAGGGAATCCTTGGAACTTAAGGACCCCTTTCCTTGATCTTGGGAATCACATATCAAGATCCTCAATCATAAACATCCTTTAAGAATCCATAACCTAAATTTTGGGTAAAAAGTAGAGAAGAATGGAGATAGTACAAGAATGCACTAAGTATGGCAACCATGCAAAAACATGCATTTAAAAAGGACATTTTCTTGAAATCATACTTCATGCCTTTATGAGTAAATACTTATAAAACCTTTAAACAATAGCATTTATATCATTCGTATACTTCATATAAACATATTAAAAGGACAAACATCACATAAGATCACGTATAGAATTTGTTGCATTTTTAAGGCACATTACAGTAAGCTCTTTTCCCCTTAACAGTGAAACATCTTCTCTTTTGTTCATTAACTTCCCAAGTAACCCTTTAGTGATACTTGATACAATACCTTAAGGCACAAATATATATATATATATATANTAGCCCCATAACCCCATACATTCTTAGTAAACCCTTCATGAGATCACAAACCTTAACATTCAATTCAACATCAACAAGTAAGTGAGACAACTTCATTTATGTCAATATAAGACCTTCATCATTTAGTCATTTTAAACAACATAGTGCATGTAAGGATAGTACCACATCATATTGATTTATACCATGCACATCTTCATAAAAACTAGACCAATACTACAAAGTCATGCATATGGACATAAACATAATCATACATATTAGGTCACCTTCCTAGGAATTCCTAAGGAGCTACCTGTGCAATGTATAGATGGGTTCATTACCTATACCTATCCTATGTAACTTACCTTAAGTCCTCCAAGTTAGGATCCTATTCATTTTACTTCAGTTGTCCATTTTACTTTAGGGAAACTAAAGCCTTAACTGACACTAAGACCATGGGTGCTAAACATGGAATTTGATGTTGTAGATCCATACACCAATGGAAGGTGTTCCTACCTTGACAAGGTAGAACATTAACATATATCCTAGCATACTAAATGATATCACATTGCTAGATCCTATGTGGCAAGCATAGTTATGGAACTTGGAGGTACATGTGAAAACCCTCTTTATGTCAAGATGGTGCATTATGGTTATTCACTTAAGGAAGCCCTAATTATGCCTATTGAGGCATTGTGGTTATCCACCTCATGAGATTTATGGTGACCTACCTTCCCACATTGGGAAGGGACATACGCTCATATTCAAGTTCACGCAATTCTAAGCTAAGTTCCCTTTATTGAAATGCCTTCATTAACATTACTTTATAAAATATAGGCTTAGGAGAGTCATCTCCTCATATTCTTAGCTCATAGGTCATAGATTAAAGTTCATCAATCTAAATCATGTGAGAAGATCCTTTCATATGGACATAACATATGTATTAGCACTATCTAGTTTAGGATACACTTGAGCACACCTTTTGAGGCTCTTCTATTGACTAGATCATCATTCATGTGTGTGTATACAAATATGTGAGCAAACCTTTCACATAACACATTAAGTCACCCATGTTCATACATCATATTCATACATGTAGAAACCAAAACTAGCACTATCCTACCAAGGTACACATGTGAAGTGCATAGGCAAAGTCCCATACCCTTGCACATACTAGTACACCTAGCAAGTCATCCTAGTTAACGAAACATATATCATACTTTCATAAACATCATCTTAACATGTATAGTAGTAGACACTAGTGAATATCAGAACTACCTTTCATTTAGACACCATGACCTGTACTACTTGTAACATACACGTAAATGAGTGTGTGAAGACATTGGTCAATATGATCACATAATGGCTATCAACAACACATTGAGGCAGCCACCCTCTTATACCATAATACTCTTTCAAGCATAAACCACATGACACACAATAGAATAGGAGACAAGTCAACTTCATATTACACTTAAGACTCCTAACTTGTGCTATTCATGCATTCACATAGGGGTACATAGGTAAGGGATTATTAACCATATTAACTCATCAATGGCAGCACTTATACTTTACCCTAACATGGATATACACATGCTTATAAAATAGCCATACAACCTAGATCACAACTACAATCGGAAAGTACGCATAAGCTCCACATAGTATAATCATAAGCACATGTTCATATGTTCGTCAATTTGCCTTCAAGGCCATGTCCAATACATATATACTGACAATAAAGTAAACACCACCACCATAAGTGGACCATACTACACAATGCCATAAAACGCTTCATCAACTACATTAATATCGAAAGGTAGAGGAGATAAGCATTCTTACCAATTTCTCATCCTTTGATCATCATTGATCAATACACCTTGTTTATCAACAATTCATACATAGGTCAGTAGATAAACATACATTTAATCATACATGAAGTCAAGTATAATCTACAATAAGTTCATACTACAAATAGTACAATACATTAACATACTAGAAGTTAGAAGAACATAGGACATTACAAAATTTCACTTGCATAGATTATCTGTCATATTTAATTAATCTTATCAACCTAGGGCAGTAGCTAAATATATACTTAGCATATCGAAATCATGCTTCAATCCCTACAAGATCATGATACCAATAGTGCCATTAAACTATCAATTCAATAGTGAGTAGAGAGAGTAGGATATCTTGCCAATTCCTCAAAGTATTGATCATCAATCATGTAATAACAATAATTACATTCTAGGCAGTAGCTCAATAGATCTTTACTAAGAAGAAATCATGCTTCATCTAACCACAATTCCATATCATATCACATACATAGTCTTTTTACTTCATAGACTAAAAGAACCTAGATTAATTCATGCAAGCCTTTATTTAATTTGATTATGAAGGGTTTATAACCACAATTCATCCATAATGTTAACTTAAGGCAGTAGCTGCAGTTATGCATGCATAATTGAAATCCTACACAATTTTTCTAAAATCAAATTTGTTGTAACACATAGAAACATAGGCTAGTAACACTCATATCTTTATACATTAATCCTCTTGGATCCTTCATCATCAATTCACAATAAATTAACGCAAATTACATTAGGTTGAGACAATTAAATGTAAGAAAATCACGATTCAGTCGATAACAATTCATGATCACAATGCCCATGAAAGGATTAAATCGATTTAGGAAGGGAACATGAGTTCATCATGCAATTCAAGTAAAATCATGTTCAAACCAATACATTAACATCAATTCATCATGATTTATCAATTAAAAATGTTTTTAGAAAGAGCCTATGGATAGATTGAAGAAGAAGAGATTTGATCATGAAACATTCTTTGAAAACATTGAGATTAACTCTCCAAGTGAAAGGTTACTTAGAGACGAAGGATCACCATACCTTTGTCTAGTTGAAAACCTCTAAAACTCGGTGATTCATCCATGTAAATCCAAGATCAAAGCTGTTCTTGAGCTTCACCAACAATTGTGGTTTCTAGGGAGAATATTTTTGGAGTAAAAAGTTCAATTTCGTGGGGAAGGATTTGGAATGGGACGTTCACGTGTTTGATAACTTATAAACACCCAAAATTAGATAAATAGACCTATTAGAGTCTTTTTAGTACATGGGGTGAATTTACCATTCACCCCTTAAATAAACAGACGCAATACAGTAGCTATAGGACACCATCGACGGAACTCATCGATTGGTCGTTGGTCAATTGACTGGCCGTCCTTTGGCTTCCATCGATTGGTCCTTAGAAAATTTTTTGGTTGAGACCTGACAAAGATAAGTTTACATTGATGAGAACTCACCCACGGGCCGTTGGTTAACCAACTGGCTGTCGTTTGGTCAGTCGATTGACACTGCAAAGGCAGTATCTCGACCAACCTTGGGTCCTTCTTGTGAGGCCTTTTATGGGGCCCTTTAGAAGTCGTACCTAGACGTTTACAATGTAAATAGAAACCTTAACAAGTTTTAGACCTCCCACATGAGTTTAACCCAAAAAAAATAGACATAACTCATCCAAACATGGCTAGGCCCCATCACGACACACATTGAGTGTCTTAAGGGCTATCTTTCGAACACCTTAGACATTCTTGGTCGCTTGACCTCCAAACTTCTCAAAACTACATATAAAATATTTAAATATCATTATAAATCATTTTAATACTTAATAAGCTCATGAAATACAATATATAAACATGCATGGACACATGAGACACATAGGTGACTAGTCGTCGAACGTTTTGGTCGTCCCTTGACGCTCGACTTCCAAATCACCTCAAACTTTACACACTGCCTCTAAACCATATTATAAGTCATTTTATGAACTTATATTATTAAGACAAACATGTTAGTCTCCAGAAACCCTACTAGTGCCATCACTTCAAAGAACTCCTTTTTTTCACACAGTGACTATGAATTTGGGTAAAAGGATCTTTGTTCAACACTCGCGTTCAAGAACAAGTTCGAATACATTTAGTACTCTTCGCCATAGCTTTGCCCTTAATTTTCGCTGCTTTGGTTTACCACACCAGACTGTAGGATCACGGTAGGACCTTCTTAGCTTGCAAAGTAGGTTAAGGGTCAGGTGTGATATATTTAGGTAAATTTTTTGTGACCTTTTACCTTCCTTGACATTGCCACTAAACTTCCTACCTCTTTTCATTGCCTTTGAAACTTTATTTTTCTTCTCTTTTCTTCTTTGCTTTGCTCTCTTTTTGGATGTGACTTTCCCTTCTGTTGACTCTTTTTATCCAAAAGCTCTTTTCTTTCTTTTCTTTTGTTTTTCTTTTCTTTTTCAATCAATTGATAATTTCATAGAATCACATCTTTTGATCGCTTATGCTCTTCTTTTCAACATTCAACTCTTTTTATACCCATTTTGGGTCGTCACTCATAATAGTCACCCTCAACTCATGGTTGGTCCATGAGTTGAGGTACACAATTCCCAAAGTCGAGTAAGGCCAAGACGAGGTCATTTACTGCATTTAGACACCCTCAAGTTAGGCTTTTGGCCTAAGTCGAGGTGCACATGTCCATGGAGGGACAGGGGCCAAAAACATTAGACCCTAGGAAGGTGAGTTGGTGAATAAAAAAAATTGGTCTATTACAGGCTCAACATATTTGGATCAAAAGGGACAATTCTTTCATTTGGTTAACTTCTTTTAGGCTAGATATTGTATATTTTGAATAAGGGCCTATGATCACTTCCTAGCTTCTAACACAGATTTCCTTCACAGGACCAACTGGGCAAGTTCTAGTTAGATATCAACTGTTGAACAATCAAATCTCCTCATCCTCTCTTGGCACATCATTACACTATCAGATTATCAACTTTCCAAGTTCAGGTGTTAGTTGAATTTCATGCACTGGGTGCCCATTTATGTCATGCTTAGATCCAACACATTCAACTTATTTTCAACTATACTTGCAAGTACTATCTAGGATAGGGTATCATTTTGTCAGCCATCATGCTTCATTTTTCATGCTTTTATACTTTTACAAACTACACATGCTGGTTCAACAAAAAATTAAACACAGACAAGAAAACCCTAAGAGAGGATTGTGACTTGGGTTACCCAGATTTCACCCTACCACTCACTTTGCATTTACCCCAACCCCCCTCCCCCAAAAAAAAAATTGCAATTGTCCCCAATTTAACAAAATCAAAATAATAGGGTGGTAGGTGAAGCAAATTTGTGGTATATAGCGACAAAAAACTATCAACATGTGGGTAGGTCTGGTTTCATGGAACCCACTAGATCATCAACTGGGCAACTCTCAGTAGTGCCCACATCAACCTCTCCACCATCAGTAGTGATCCTCTCACCGATCGCTACTACCGAATTGCATGCCCCAACAGCTATCTCCAGTGCTCTCCTTTGATTCATCTTCTCATCTACCAAGGAGGCCCTCCTAGCCCGCTCAAGCTCTATTCTCTATCTCTTCTTCGCACAAGCTTCATTATCGGCCTCAGTGGAATGAATGGAGCGATGCCTCTTGTATGCACATGTTGCTCAGATAATGTCTCAATAGGGGCCTTGAACAATGCCTCTAGCACTGGATCCTCTTCTAGCTCATCGAGAGCACTCTCTGTCTCAATATCCTTATATCCAAGATGGAATCCACATCAGCTCGCAAGTTAGCAAGCTCATCCTGAATAGTAGTGAGGTCAGCAGTGCGAGCTGGGCGTGCGAGAACCCGTAGCTCAAAAGCATCGAGGCATCTGTGAACTGTCGGAATCTGCCGCTCAGCCTGCTTAGCCACCGTCTTCTCTATGCGGTCCTATGCCTCAGCAATGGAATTATGCATCCAAGGCTGAATATGGTGGAGCAGAGTGGCCATCTTTGCCTTTAACTTCTAAACCCGAGCTAGAGGGACAACACCCAGATGGTGGTATAATTCTGACAATCTGGGGGCTCTACTGGCTTCATGTGAAGACGATGCCGGAGTGGGGTAAGCAGATTCTGGTGCTATATGTTCAACCCCTTGAGCTAGCTCCACCGTCTCAACTATATTCTCGCTCAGTGAGGGAACCTCAATATTGGGCCCTCTGCAAGGTGCTGCTACATTAGCGTCATCCCTGATGAGGCCTATATCAATTGTCTCTGCCGGGCTACGGAGTGTATCATAGTTCCAAATTAGCACTGTTGCGTCCCTGCACAGTTAGAATATAAGACATGTAAAAGAGTAAGTGGTAGAGGTCTTGAATTCCCTCTCATGAATCCTCGCTATAAGTAAACGAGCGAAGTCTATCTCTAATACAAGAGCTACTACAAGCACCACCCTATCCCATATGACTACATTATCAGCTTGTGTAGGCGATACTGTGTCGGACCAGTAGCCAGAAGAACTGGGCTACAAAAGTGATGGTCACATTCTTGATCAGCCCTCACGGATCTATCATCCAATCTGCCCTCTCACCATTGGTTGCCAAATATTGAGCCAAACATCTTTGTTGCCTCACGATGCGTAACACTCTAAACAAACTCGCCACTCTATACAACCTGCCACCTGTAGTCAAACTCTGCAGTATTGGATGTCCTTTGTGGGCCGGTGGTTGGGCCGTATAGGAAACGGCGAATGGAACACTCAGATATGTCAACTCGGTAGCCCTGGACTATTGTATTTGTGAGAGGGTCCTGTTTGGTAGGTATTTCCCACCTTTTTATAGAACCTCTCATAGTAGCTATGTAAAAAGCATGGAACTCCGGGATTATCTCCTCACTATAGGTGCCCAAGTCCCAACCATCCAGTCGAATTTGTGCAGATTGAACAGTCTGTGCACCTTGAGGACAGTGTGTAAACTCACTGTGAGGACTCGACGCTCCATTATAACTAGTCGGTCATCACCCCCTTGTCATTTAACATTTTGGCATCCCTATACACCTGGTATTGACCCTTGATGCCTCATCTATTATGTTCATCATCAACTAGTGCGGGAGTAGACTCTGAACTTGTAGCCTCATTCGACGAGGCTTGGTAGCCTTGGCCCTCTCTCTAGTGGCTCCCTGAGAGGTGGAACCGGAAGCAGTGGTTTCTTTAGACCCAGAAGCTTGGGCCGACCCTGAAGCGGAGGAAGATTCGAACTCGGATACTGAGCTCCCTTCAGAACTAGAGACAACCCCAATGGTGAACCGGTCAGTGTGCGCTCCTCATCCGACTGGGAGGCAGTGACTACGCGGAAGTCACCTTCTGGGGGGTTCCCCTAGAGATAATTGTTGCTGATGTTGGTGCTGAAGAACCGGTGGGAACATAAGCTGGGTCTTGCTCATTATCCGAGTCTGTTTTGATCATCCGATGAGACAGGGAAACTGACTTGGATTTTCCCCTCTTGGCATAGACGACGTCCTTCTTGGGATAAATTTGTACCTGTTTAGCAATTGTTAGTCTCAACTCATCATAAATACACACTGGAAACACAATGGATAAAAAACTAGAAAAATAAAACACAATTCTTTTCTGCAGATTCACATCGATGGGACCCATGGACGGTCCTAGAGTGATCAACGGTCCGTAGATGTTGTTCATCATCTGACACTAAAACTTATTGTTGGGTGTGTTTAAAACAGACTTCTCTTATGAAATAACAGACGTGAAGAACGGTCCATCGATCAATTGATGGACGTAGTCCATTTCCGTTGTTTGACACTTAGATTTATTATAGTAGAAGGTTAAATCAGGTTCTCTGAAGGAAACGAAGGATGTGCAAAACAAAAATCGTTAGTCTAATTCCATCATTTTGGACTTAGATAATTTCTAGGTGATTCAGTCGACGGACCCATTGACGATCCATCGATCAATCGATGGTTCATCGATCAATCAACGGTCCGTAGATGGGGTATCTTACTGTTGGCCTGAGACAGAATTCAGGCATGTACAAGTTCCAATTTTTTAGTTTCTGTAGTGCTTCATGTTTTCACAATTAAGTCTTAAACCTTCATTTTTAATGCACCACGTATGAGTTCATCATTCCAAGGGTTCCGATTTCATACAATGTGTACCCCAATTTAGTCACAATAACGAACCCTAAGTTGAAACCTTAGACATGTAGAAACACACTCATTTTATATAGATTATTAGTATACACAACCACATTCTATCATTTTGAGGGACGTAACTACACAATTTTTAGCATGCAATTTCTCCTAATGTAGTCCCTAGTTCAAAACCAAGATTCAGATTGCTATTTGTAACTATGAACAAGAATTCAAAGTTAAATTGAGATTGAATTACCTTTAGTAGCAGAGGTGTTGTTATGAGGGGCTTAGAAGAAGTAGACTACGCGTCCAAATTTCGATCACCGGCCTCTTGAGAATGAAGAACAGAGAATCTTCAAGAGATGGGAAGTAAGAATTATGATTTGTGAGTGATTTGGGACTTGGAGAGGTTGACTATGAATGAAATAGGAAGGAAATAAAGGAAATAAACGGTTATAGAAGGGAATTTTAAAAAAAATGGAAAAGGGGATAAATTTGAAAGGTGATGTCTTTTGATATTACCGGTTGGGTATCATTGGTGTGGTTGTGAGGGTCATTGGCAGATTTGGACCTATGAAACCCCGTCGACGGTCCCTAGGTCAGTCAACATTCTGCCGATTAGGAGTGTCAATCACTTCGAGACATAGAATAAATTGGCAACATACCTGGGTTATATGGACACCATCGACGGTCCGTCGATGGGGTCCGTAGACCTTTGCACTAGACCATTTTCTGCAAATTTTTGTTTTTGCTCCCTGCACATGTAACACCCATTAGACCATTTTTTTCTGTTTTTATGGAAACTTTTATGACACAAACCCTATACTAATCTCTAGCAAACACTAACACACAAACATAAATAAAATAATAAAAAACACAAAACAAAAATACGAGTATTTCAAAAAGGAAAACAAAACCTATCATTGGCTAGGGGATACACCTTAAGTTGCCTCCTAAAAAGCGCTTTATTTAATATGCGGAATGACACAGGCCCCTTGATTTCTCAGACTTCATCAAGATGATAGACCTCAACCACTTCATGAACGCTCTCTGCAATGCCCAGATAGATCTTTATTCTTTGCCCGTTGACTGTGAACTTTGCACCTTCCTTATTCTCCAACTCAACTGCTCCATGTGGAAATACTTTGGTGATGAGAAGTGACCCTATCCACTTGCACTTTAGTTTGCACGGAAACAAGTGTAGCCTAGAGTTGAATAGAAGCACCAAATCACCCACTGCAAATTCTCGCTTTTCAATCCTTTGGTCTTGATACTTCTTAATCTTCTCTTTGTAGATGACTGAACTTTCATAGGCCTGTAGGCGAAACTCATCAAGCTCATTCAACCCATTTACTCTTTGTTCTGCTGCTTAAATTCATTCCAACTTCAGTTTTTTCATTGCCCACATTGCCTTGTGTTCTAGATCGACTGGCAAGTGACAAACCTTTGCATATACATATTGGTATGGAGACATACCTATGGGAGTCTTGTATACAGTGCGGTAGGCCCAAAGAGCATCACAAAGCCTCCTTGACCAATCCGTTCTATTAGCATTCACTGTTCTTGCCAGAATTTGCTCGATCTCACGATTTGACACCTCAACTTGCCTGCTAGTCTGTAGATGGTAAGGAGTAGCCACATTATGGCGAACACCATATTTCTCTAGTAGCCCTTTGAAAAGCTTATTATAGAAGTGAGAGCCACGACCACTAATAATGCCCCTAGGTGTGCCAAATCTGGAGAAGAATGCGGTGACACTTTTTCCTTCATTGTTCGAAAGCGCAACTGCTTCCACCCATTTTGACACATAGTCAACCGCTACCAGAATATACTTCATCCCATTAGAACTCACAAATTCTCCCATAAAGTCAATTCCCCATACATCAAATATCTCAATGACCAGAATAGGATTCTAGTGGAGTTCTTGCCTCTTCAGAATTCCTCCATCTCGTTGGCACCGAGCACATGATTTGGAGAAATCGTGAGCATCTTGGTGAATAGTTGGCCAATGATACCCACACCCCAAGATCTTATGCGCAGTCCAGATACCACTATGGTGACCATCACTCAACATATCAACCTTAGGTACACAACGGTGAATCATCCTATCAGCACAAATCTGGTATAAGTAAGGCTCATCCCAAAGAAATTTTTCATATCATGTATCAACTTTTTCATTTGGTAGAAGGTCAAGTATGTCAGAACTACATCACTTGCCAGATAATTCTCAAAGTCTGTGAACCATAGGATCAAATCTTAAGACGCGGTCAATACATGTTCATCTGGGAATACATCATCAATTTCAACCTTTTACTCCAATTCACGTATAACTTTGTCCTCCAATTTAGACAAGTGGTCTGCAACTTTATTCTCAGTCCCTTTTCTATCTTTTACCTTAAAATCAAACTCTTGAAGCAACAGTACCCATCTAATCAACCTTGGCTTAGCATCATTTTTCACCATTAAGTACCTCAAGAGAGAATGGTAGGTATGCACTATGACCCTCGTGCTAAGCAAATAGGAGCAAAATTTCTCAAATACAAACATCACTGCAAAAAGTTCTTGTTCACTTACTGTGTAGTTCTTTTGAGCTTTATTCAGGGCTTTAATCGTATAGTAGATGGGGTGAAGGATTTTATCCCTTCTTTGTCCCAATACCACACCAAGTGAAACCCACTCGCATCACACATCACTTCAAATAGCTCACTCCAATCTGGTGAAATAATAATGGGCGTGAACACCAACTTCCCTTTCAACTCGACAGACGCCTTCAAATAGGACTCATCGAAATAGAACTTACATTCCTTCTTGAGCAGTTTGCACAAAGGATGTAAAATTTTTGAAAAATACTTAATGAACCTCCTATAAAAACTAGCATGCTGAAGAAACTTCTCACACCCTTAACAGAGATGGGTGGAGGAAGCTTCTCTATCACTTCAACTTTCGCTTGATCAACATCTATCCCTTTTCAGAGATGTGATGGCCCAACACGATGCCTTCTTTCACCATAAAGTGACATTTCTCCCAATTTAGCACCAAATTACAATCCTAAAATCTTTTGAGTACCTCGGCCAAATTACTCAAACACCTATCAAAGGAGTCTCCCACTACAGAGAAATCATCCATGAACACTTCAATAGTTTCCTCCACCATATAAGAAAATATCGACATCATACAACGCTGGAAGGTCATTGGTGCATTACATAACCCAAACAGCATCCTTTGAATTCAAAAGTCCCATAGGGGCAAGTGAAGGTGGTCTTTTCTTGATCTCCTGGAGCGATAGAGATCTTATTGTAGCCCGAATAGACATCAAGAAAGCAATACCAACCTTGCATGCGAGTCTATCTAGCATCTTATCTATGAAAGGGAAAAGGGAAATGGTCCTTTTATTTCCACGCATTTAACTTTTGGTAGTCCATGCAAACTCTTCATCCAGTCATTGGCCGCATTGGAAGAAGCTCGTTCATTTCATTACGTAATAGTGTCATCCCACTCTTTTTAGGCTCGCACTGAACAGGACACACCAACTGCTGTTTGCAATAGAATAGATGACTCCAGCATCCAACTACTTGATGATATAGTTTTTCAATACCTCTTGAATAAGTGGATTCAACCTTCTTTGGTGCTCAATACTTGGTTTGTGATCGGGCATGAGTTGGATTTTGTGGGACCATATATCGGAGAGATCCCAATAATGTTTGCAATAGTCCAACCAATGGCTCGTTTGAACCTCTTCAATACTGCCACTAAGCACTCTACTTGTTGTACATTCAAATCTGCTGCAATTATCACCAGTAAAGTGTCATCTCTACCCAAGAACACATACCTTAGTTGAGGTGTAGAGTCTTAAGCTCTAATTTTGTGGCCTCCTCAATAGATGGTTTTGCGGGTGGAGACTCGCGATGCTTCATATCCAACTCCAATTTCTTCGGCTTTGATTGATATTCGTTTGATCAAGTGCAGCCACCAAAGACCCATATTCTTCAATACCATCATTGTCAAAATTCATGATAACTGTCGCTAGTGCCACGGTAGCTAGTCGCTCTTCAATTTGCACCTCAGATATACTCTTAACCTTATAGGATATAACATAAACTTTGTATCTCACAACTCTACTTCATGGACCTACATATATTTAAAGTTGCTTCTTCATTGTTCAACCTAAATTTCATTTTCCCCTCCTCCATTTCGACTAATTCACGCCGAGTTGCAAGAAATGGTCTTCTTAGAATAATGGGGACCTCAAAGTCAACTTCACAATCAAGAATCACAAAATCGGCCGAAAATGTGAATGATTCGACTTTCACAAGCACATCATGGAGTATACCAATGGGACTCTTCACAGTTCGATCAGTCGTAAGTAACCACATCGTAGTAGGCTTTGGGTCACCCAAGCCTAACTTTTTATAAATGGACGGAGGCATAAGATTTATGCTCGCACCAAGATCACATAGTGCCTTGGCAAAGTGTAGCAACCCTATAGTACATGGATTAGTGAAGGCGCCCAAATCTTCTTTCTTCTGCACATGAGACTTTGTAGCAATAAAACTACAATGTTGCACTCTGTCATCATCTTCAAAACTCCCCGATCTCTTCTTTGTCACCATGTCCTTCATAAACATAGCATAACCGGGCATTTGTTCCAAAGCTTCTATCAAAGGGACATTGACGGAAAGTTGTTTCAACATAGTGATAAATCTCCGGTATTTACCATCTTTAGTCTTCTTCACTAATCTCTGAGGGAAAGGTAGGGGAGGCCTAGAAATAGGGACCACTTTCTGAGATACCTCTGCTTTTTTTGTCGTTTTGTCCACCAAATCTTCACTATCTTATACTACATCTTCATCCTTTCTCATATCACCCTCTACTACAGATGGTATATGTGGATCAATGGTCTACTTACCTCCTCGAGTAGCGGCTGCCATGCAATGCCCATCACTTTTAGGATTCTGGACAGCGTTGATAGGAAGATTACCAGGTTGGTGTGGGTTCATAGTAGTAGACAACTGAGCCATTTGTAACTCGAGGCTCTTAATTGTAACCGCATGTGCATTCACATTTTGTCCAATGATAGCTAGGTCACGTCTCAACTTTTGACATTATCATCACTAGCATCAAACCTCCTCATCATCTTCTGCAACATATCTTCAAATACTACCTCTTCCATCCCAAGGAGCAACTTCCCAATTTCGTGGGGGAACATAGGGCTCACTCTGATCATTCCTGTTACTATCGTAATTGCGAATGAAGTTGTTGTTTCGGTTATAGTTCCCATCTAGAGCATATTGATCCTATCGGTTGTAGTTACCATAGTTTCGACCTTGGTTTACTTGAGCCAATTTTCTTGATTGGAACCTTGGGCGTTTGGTCGAAAACCACCTCTCTAATCATTCACTTCATAGGCATCCTCATCATAATAGTATTCATCTACTGGTGGTGGTGGTTTAGTCAAATAGTTCACCGCATTCTCTGCACATCCGCTCATATGTTTCAAAAATAACCCTAGCTCAGTTCTCATCTGTGCCAACTCTTCACGCATCTTATCTGTTGTTGGGTTGTTTGTGCTTGTATCGCAAAGGTGTTTCTTCCGGTGTCGGACTTTCTAATGCTCCAAGACTTGTCATTGTGAGATATCTTGTCTAACTTCTATGCAATCTCAACATAGGAACATTCCCCACAAGATCCACCTGCAATAGTATTGAGCACTGTTTTGTTGTTGTCATCTTGCCCTATGTAGAAGTACTCTTTTAGTGACTCGTCATCAATGGGTGGTTAGGAACACCTCTCACCAATGCAGTAAATCTGTCCCAAGAGCAACTCACTAAATCTTCCGCTAGTGCCACAAAGTTATTCACCTTATCTTTGTGGTTGAGCTTTTTCGACACTGGATAGTACCTTGCCTAGAACACATCTCACAACTGATCCCAAGTATAAATAGATTTGTAGGGCAACTCATTGACCATATGGCGGCATCTTCTGTCAATGATTAAGGAAACACTTGCAATCCAATGACGTTCATATCCAAGTCTGGTATACCCACAGAACTTTTGCACACAGACCTCAGTTTTACTATATGAGCATCTGGCTCCTCCAATGGCAATCCTGAGAATAAACCCCTAACGGTGAGCATCTACATCAATCTAATTGTCACAACAAATGTGTGCTGACGTGCAGAGGGGTTAGGACAAGAGGTCTATCAAAATCTACAATGTTCACGTTGCCCCTATAGTAATGGAGGTTGATGGATTGCCCCATTATCTAGATTATCTCTATTAGGGTTGGCTGTTGCCTCTTGATTCTCTATTCTTTTTAAGGTTTGATTAATTTTGGGATCGAATGGAATGTGTGGTTCTCCTCGGCTCCGTGTACTTTGCATACACTAGAGATAGACCTTTAAGAAAGAAAAAGAAAAAGAAAAAGTACATTCAGGATATCGTTAACTAAATTTCAATAATGTAATTAAAGTTAATCTAAAATCTAGATTCCCCGGCAGCGGTGCCAAAATTTGATACACTAAAATTACACCTCCCTATAGAAGTATAAGCGCTCATAATCAAATAGAGAACCCAACTAGTAGGTTGGGGTCGATCCCACGAGAAAAATGGTCTAGACTTAACTTTAACTCACAATTACGTCTATGTAGCTAATGTCATTCCGAAAACAAGTAATTAAAGAGGGGGGGTTTATGAAACAAAAGTTTCTTAAACAGTCTAAGTTAACAAGTAAATGAAAGTAGATCTTGAGTTTTTATCAAGTTGTGATAATAACTAGGATATATTTGTTCCCCACAGGTTTATAATGTTGTATTCCTAGCAATAACAATTCTTTCCTAGTGTTTTACATGCACAGTGGTAAGATATGTATCTCTAAATCCTTGGTCCGGCATCTAGAGAATTTCACCTCGTACTTTGATCCAGCTACGTGTTTATAAGCTACTAATCCTTACATTTACCTCATATTAGACATCATAATCGATGTATGGCTTAGTTATTACTTCGCACCAATCGACACAAGCCTATTAGATAGTAACACACTAAATCTATGTTGATAATTGTTTTCATATTCCTACCTTCTTAGTGCGACAAGTAGCAACAAGGCTAGTTCTAACGCGTATACTCATTAAAAAGACTTCTAAGTGAAAGAATTATCAATATATGCAAACACACTACTTTAAAATTTCTTAATTGCTAGGATTACTTTGTTAATTACCCATGGTTCCCATAACCCTAGTTGTGGATTTAGTTACCCATGCTAGCAAGATCACAATTCACAATATTGAATTAAGAATTCATGATCTTACTTAACAATAAGAAGAAACCCAGAAATTCAACTTGAAATTTCAAGAAAGTAACTTCAAACTAAATCCAGAAATTGATTAATTGCTCAAGTTTGAAAAAACCCAATCTCTGAAATAAAATTGAACAATAACAAGAGCAGCTAACCCCAAAAAGATGTTTTAATGCCTTATTTATAGAAATCATAGTCCTAAAGAAAAAGGAATTAAAATAAGGAAAGTTTGTTCAGTTGATACGGCTGCAATCGACGAACCAACTGACAGAACTTCGATTAATCGATGATCCATAGACTCCTTCCATCGGTCAGTACTTAGAAAACTTTTCCTCTTCGGATGGCACCTTTTCTGAATCAATTGATGGACCAACATCATTATTCGTTGATACACCTGCGGTTCGGCGATGCCCCTACGTCGCTCTACACTTAAAGTTTTTCCAAACTCGGGTACTGGAACCTTCTCTTAACTAAACGACGGTTCAACCATACGATCCATCGATCAATCGATGGATCATCGTTGCATCTCGTGGTTCCACACTTGGTTATACTTCCTCAATTTTTCTCAGAATTCTTGTTTAGCACATCCATGGTCAACGACTACGGTCCATATATGGAACAACAAACCGTCAATGAAACGATGACCTGTCGATACAATGATGGACCTTCAATGGAAGACGGAGCTTCGATGGACTCCGTAAGTCCCGTTCTGCATTTTTTTCTTAGTTGTTTTCTTATCTTGCCACCTGAACATATTTCTTGAAAACAAACATAAAACTTGTTAAAACTAATATAAGAAGATTCTAGACACACGCAAATCTTAAGCAAAGTGCATTGAAAACACCATGCAATCACGGTACATCACATACACGCCATTACTTTGGAAGAACTGTTGCTTGAACATGGTCTTAAACTGATCTCATGTGCTAATAGTGCACAAACCTCTCTCAGCATATGTGTTTCCACTATAGCATGACTTTTTTTAACAAGTTTAGCATTGTGGTTTTGATCTTGACATTGTTGTCTCTCATATTTCCATGTTGGACACAATTTTCCAAATGATAACGAAAATTCTCTACTTGTGCATCACAAAATCCTTTGAACACTGGTTTCTTGGGAGACTCAATTTAGACTCCTTGTGTGATGATAACATTCCTGGTGGTCCCAGTCCCTCCAACGTTGACCTGCTCTTCGAGTGACTCTATCTTTGCTTCCATGGCATCAATTATGCACAATGCTCCATGATCTTGCACTCTAAGATAGAGATTGTTTGCCTCATCTCTATCCTAGTCTTGATACACCCATTCAAATTTTTTCGAATGCTTTCGATCTTTTTAAAAGTATGCCTCTAACAGATGCCCAAAGTATCTTCTACTTTCCCCAAGCATTGGCCAAATATATCGATGTCATCCATCCCCGCATTAACATTTGTAATCCACTATTTACTAAGTAAAACATCTTTGAGTAGGACCTCTACGTCATCCTCACTCACCACAGTAGTAGAAGGTTTTTGGGATGTAAGCACTTCATTTGGCTTAACCTTGAGTGGCACCTGCTAGTTCTTGTTGACGACAATTATCTTTTTGCCATAAACCCTTCTTGCTGGCAGCATCCTAGGTGATGTTGACTTGATTGTTAGAAATGTTGGTTTCTCCATCATTTGTTTCACGACCCAGGGGTACACCCTAGATGTAACATTGTGTACTTGATCCTAAAGGGGTCTTATGCAAGAACTTAGCGTACCATAACATAAGATAATAGAGAAGTACAAAAATACTTTAAAAATTTTATCAATACAATCAAAATCATTTTCATAAAAGCATGTGTAAGTCTTTACTACACTTTTGTCTCAAACAATCTAATGCAACTTTAGAATAAAACTCTTGGGACACAGCCCATACAATAGTCTCAAAAACATGAAATAAAATACACAAAGGAAATGGTGGATTTCTTCCTTGAATCTATGAGGACTCACCGAGATCTTCAACTCATTAGCTCCTTAAAAAGCCTACCTTCAAGATTACGACTCAATTTCCAAACCCTACATTTGATGAGAATGTAGGCAAAATATGCATTAGTACGAAATGTATTAAATATGTCAGCTAGCATAAGATAAGGGCTAGTCAATATAAGACATAATCCAAAATCATATGACATACTTCATGAAATATAAACTATAAGCATGATAGACAATATCATAATCATAAAAGGAAAAGTATCTAACATTAGCATCATATAAGCAGTATTTGAATCTTAGTCATCTTTACCATAATAGAAATATTCTCAAGTAACCTAAAAGCATACATGTGCAATGCATGAATATCATCCCATAATACCACCCAATCCATGTATCCCTTTTTAGTCATCTTAATCATAGCCTATATACATGGTCAACTCTTTAAGCTTCTCTACAATAAGGGTACCATACTCGTAAGTAACCTCAAAGCACACTTGTGCAATGCATGAAAGACATCCCATACTACCCTTTACGCTAAGCGTAACCTTGAAGACATCCTAGTCATACTTACCCTCCTTTGATCTCATTATTAACTTACTTACTTTAGAAAAGGAAACTATCACCTTAATCAATCATATCTTGGAAGGAAACTATAGAAACAACCCAAGCTAAGTTTATATTATATAAGAGAACAGTTCATTAGTAGCTTCAAGTCATATGTGCAATGTATGAATATTATCTCATACATACTCACTATTTAAGGACTAGTCCCTATTTACTATTTTTCATTAATCATTTAAGGTACTTCTCTATTTAGTACTAGGCAAATCACAACACATGAATGAATTTTATTTCTCAATTCAAGGCTACCGATGAATAGCACCCTAAAAGTATACACCATGCAATCATCTTGCTAAAATAAATATATCAAGCGAAACTGACTATATTGGAAGGCTCACTAACATGAAAGTCCAAGCTACTCTAGGAAGGGTATAAATGTTCCATACTAGCTACCATGAAATAGTCCTAAACCAACTAAGACATGCTACTCGTACAAGCATATTGTGATGCTATTCTAAGCTACCCTTAGGAGAGTATGATTCTCAATCCCAAGCTACCCTTAGGAAACTATAAGTCCTCTATCATAAGCTACCATGAAATGGTATTGGCCAAACCAAGTCATGCTATTATGAAGGCATCCTAATAATGCTAGTTCAATCCACCCTTAGGAAGTATAAATCCTCAATCACAGGCTACCATGACTATCCCTAACTTAAGCTACCATGAAATACATCTTACAATGCCAAGTTAAGTTATTCTTAGGAGAGTATGATTCCTCAAGCTATCCATCTTGGTCTTATATCATCAAGTCAAGCTATACATTAAGGGACCATATTTCACAACTTCAACCTATTCTATACTAATGAGCTTTGACTCATTTTAGGTTATTGAGCCAACATAGAATCATTCTATGTGAGGGAACCTTGTATCTCCTCGCATATTTATGCCTAAGTCTATAAAACAGAAACAATACACAACAAGATCAAATAATATTGTCTTTACCCCTAAATCCCTAACATTTATAACTACAAGCTCTATTCTCTATCTTCACTTCTTACTGTCTTCTTTATACCTAGATTCAAGGTATTTTAATCATATTCTTCATTAGTAGGTGATTTTAGTCATATTTGATCATAAAGGTTCAAATTCAACTTTAATAGTTATGATCCTTCAAATTCAATAAAGTCTAGTTCAATTCATGATTTTATGTTCCTAACCTTGAACAATTACTACACATGACATTGATTTTAGATGATCACCTATAAATCCTCAATTTCACCTTTCATGGCATAAACCCACATAATATCTCATTCATCAATTAGACTAGGATTTACCATATTACTCACATAAAGCTATCATAATATCATAATTCAATGCTAATTCATTCATAATTAGGTATTGTCCACTAGATTGGAATCATACCAAACGCTACCCATAATGTAGGAAGAAACCCTAGCTAGAGTTGGGTTTTGACTTTACATGTGGGGGAAAACCTAGGGGGATATATGGGTGGAAGAACATATAGATGATTAATCTAACATACCTCGATTCAAAGCCCTAATCAAGCTTGAAACAATGAAGGAAAATTTGTTCATGAGAGAGAATTATTTAGTGAGAATTTGGGTTCTTTGAAGAATTAATTAAATCACTTAGTTTATGGGTCTATTGGGATTATATAAGTGGTTTAATAACTAACTAAATGACCTCCCTTAAGCCCTAACTAATTACTAATTAACCCCTCATCCTCTAACTTAAAAAATTAAACATAAATCTCACCTCACTCACGAAACCCCACCATGGTCACTGTTTGTGATGCACACTCGTACGTGATGGAATGGGGATGAAAATTTCAAGTTAAAGCATTCCTTGACCCTTGACCCCAACCCACAAGGCGTCGGTCTATCTAAGGCCAATAGATGGCTTCATAGGTGGCCTATTTTTGACAACTTTTGGGGTTGTTTTGAGGCCCTCCTCAAGGACCCCATGGGTGGTTCTTGGGGGGTCGTACCTTGAATCCATAACCCTAAAACTTTCATACTAATTTTGGGAAGTTATTTTACGAGCCTAACCCTCATCACCAACTCTAAAGCTCTTACAAAAGGCTCTAAAACTCTCTAGTCTAACTTACTAGTTTCCGGGGTGTTATTATATCTCTCCCATGGGATAATTCATCCTCGAATGACGATTATAAACACTTATTAAAGTCATTAGTCTAAAGTAGAATCCATCATACATGCACTACATATAAATGCACATAACCATGGAAGTAACTTCAATACCAAGCTAAACACATTCAATGTTAACACAGGGAGGGGGGACTACTTTAACCAATCCAAAATGCATGAAACTCCATATTTACTCATTTTCAAGGAGGAACTAACATCTCCTAGATAAAACATTCCAAACACAAACATGGAGCTAAATACAAATTACTCTATAAAAACATTTATTCAGGGAGGAATCTTTCAACTCCAAACTAAGGCATGCTCATTAACTCATCTCATGAAGTCGATATGTAATTTGGCTCAAATGCACTACGATATGAGGAAAACAATGCATATAAGTCAGTTATAACAAGACCTAAGCATTTTAATAAAATTCATATAAGGAAATAATGTTCACACATAATCACACAATAACCCTAGGCACACTATCTCCCACTTGAGAGTAAGCCTACACAAACTCTTCTAAATATTGTTCATACAAAGGACAACTTCGAATTCCATCATAACAAGTCACAAAAGCATAAAATACATACCGAAAGGAAAATGAGGAGACCACTCTTGAACTTCTCTAGATTGGAGAGTATAAAACATATTTTTCTTTTGAGGCTCCACGTCCCCACTACTAGAGGCAACTTGCTTGCCCTCTCTTCTTGTAACCTTAGACTTTTGGACAATCTTTCATCTTATGGCCACTCTCACCACGACTAAATCAACTGTATCAACCGGCTAAACACCTACCCTCATGCCATTTACCACACCTAGCACGGGGGGAGGGGGGAATAGAGACTCATTACTTACCCATTGTAGCCTAATGGTAGACACTCTCTCATCCTTATGATTAGAGCATTAGAAAATCCTGGAAAAATTTTGTCAATTTCTTAAACGACCATGTCCATCGGACCCATCATGAAAGGACTTATAATTATCTACCATACACTTCTTTTTATCTATAGATTTCCCCTCTTTAAGTTTATCTTCCTTCATGGGGCATTTTTGAATGACATTTTTTTGCTACCACCTTGGACACACTCGTAGAATACCTACTCGTCATATCCCTTGGACTAGCTACCATAGATGGAGCATACGTAGACAATAGAGTGAACTTTACGGAATATACTCTTAAACACGCATGTTACCTTGATTAAGGTTGACGAATCCCTCAGCCTTAGCCTCCCTCAACTCCCGAGGAAAGAACATATTTATAAATGCCTCCTTAAACACCTCCCAATGTATGGGACCCGATTCTACCGCCCTACCATCTTTCCATTGCTCATACTATATAACATAATTCAATTAAGAAGCAGCTACTTCCACATTTTCTACCGTACTCACTCCCATGATAGCTACCACCTTATAAACTTCTATATAAACCCATTAGTATCCTCTTCTACCTTGTAGACACTAAAATTCGGAGGGTTCATCCTCAAAAACTCTCTCACCCTAGTAGCAGCCATCCCCCTTATTTGTTGGAGCTACCACCTCCCTATTTTCTTGTTCCATCATGGATCCACAATCCCTTCCTATTCTCTCCTAGCATATTCCCTAGTATAAGCCATACCTTGAAAAAAATGAGAGTGATTAGAAGAAAGGCCTACTAAACCCAAAATATATGGCATAACTTAGATAATAAATTAGTAAGATTTTCGAAATATCCTATAGCCTCCTATTCATAAATGTCACGCACTTCATATTCATGAACAAGACTCTACTAGACGTATTTGAGACAATAATAGAACCATTATATATATTGTGCTATGATTACCAAGTTTTTCACGACCTAGGGGTGTACCCTAGATGTCACATAGCGTACTTGACCCCAAAAGGGTCTTACATAAGCCCTTAGCATATCATAACTAATGAGTCCAAGATTTGAACCCATTTAGGGCTTTATTTAAAATGATGTAATGTTCTCAAATGATTATTTTGTTCCAATAACTGATGTAAAACCTTTGATTTCAGGTATATGGATTGAGCAACCAAGCAAAGAGACTAATTTACAAAAAGAGCGAAGCGAGCGGAAAGAGTGAAGAACAAAAAGTCTGGTAATCACCTAGTTCACTTAGCGAGTCACCGAATGACTATTTGACCGCATAAAGTTCCAGTGTGCCAAGCGTTGAAGGGAAAAAAAAGTTGGCAAGATAAGGAGTAGTCGGCGCATCACCGAGTGTTTCCGCGATGCAATGTTGGATCGCCTAAAGTGATGGACCTTGAGAAAGTTAAAGGCCAAGGCAGAAAGGCGAGAATATAGACCAAAGGGTGGATCACCGAGTTGATGGATGCGCCCGACTTACCGCATTGAATGACCCTTCGCAAAATATTTTTGGCGACTATAAATACATTTTGGAACATTTAGTTAGACGAGATTATTATTGAACTTTCAGTTCTAGGTTTTGGATATAGAATTCTTAACGAGATAAGTTTTCCCTAGTTTTTCCTAAGCTTTGAAGAATTGAAGTTTTGCACATTCCAAAAATTGAAAGTGGTTTTTTGAGATTATTCAAATTGGACATTGATGGAAACTCAATTTGGTAATGGTTTTTATTTTTTTTAATTATGTTTAGCCAAAACCCTAATTATTGGGGGTTATTATATGATTATGGACTGATTTAGGTTATAGGTATTGCTAATTGTTACTTTAAATATTTTTTAGATGTGAGTTTAATTAGTAATTGTGGTTTAATTTAAGAATTATAGTTGCAAATACAGTTTTACCTTCGTGTTTTTGCCTTGCTCGAGAGAAAGTTTTAAAAATCAATTTTACCGATTTATGGTAAGTGGGTATTGGGTTGACATGGATTCGGCTCGAGAGAGTGAATCTTAAACAAGTCACACTTATTCGACTCGAGAGAGTAAGGTGTAGGGTAGTCTTATTTTGCTAGATTGTCGATGTTTGAGAGAAATCAATTTGATTTAGGGTAAATTGTTTGAGAGAAAATTTATTCGCTCTACGACTTACCTTACTCCCTTATATACAACTATTTCCTAATAATTGCAATTACCCATTTGTCTATATTAGCCTATAATCGAACCACATCACAAGAACCCATCTTATTATTATACTTCTTATTATTTGTTGTTGTTATAGTTGATAACTAAAATAAAATAAAAAACTCTTTATGTGAAATTCATGTCACCCCCGGATTTGGATAATGGTTTTATTTGATATGTCTATTCCTATGAATGATTTGACCATGTTCACACTTTCCTATTGAATCTCAAACACGTACCGCTCCTTGTGGGATTCGACCTCAACTTATTTAGCCGGGTTATAGTGATTAACGATTGTTGATGCTTAGAATTGGATGAAGTTTCTTTGATAACTTTATTCAATCAAAATGGTGTCGCTGCCGGTGAGTGGTGTTGGTTGAGATTCTTTTGGCGACGTTGAGTTTTGTTCTTACTAATCATAGTTGAATTCACTTGCTTTTAGTTTTGGTTTGTGTGTTGATGTTCGAAATAGATAAGATGAGCATATTTTGTATTAATGGTGAACCAGTGCATCACCCTCCTTTGAGATTGACGATTCTTAGGGATAACATCCTAACTTTCAAGCAATTGGAGGGTGAGACTAGGCCTGGGCGTTCGGTCGGTTCGTTTTGGTTTTTCGGTTTTCGGTTTGGCCAAATATGAAACCAAACAAAATTGAAATAAATTTGGTTTGGTTAAGTTATTATAAATTCGGTTCGGTTTATTTCGGTTCGGTTTCGGTTTAACCAAATTTAATTAAAAAAATGGTAAAATGGCCATCGTGATAATTAAATATCGACTCAATCGATAATAATAAAAAAACTATGAAAAGTCAAGACTCAAGACAACATCATAACAACACTAGAAGAAAGTTTAACAAACTTGTGTCCATCACTAAAATAGAGTTAGTTACAAACTAAAGTCATCATTATCTGGCTCATTACAACTTCAAGCAACAAAGAGATTTAGAAAACCTACAAAACATCATTGCAACTTGCAACCTCCATTGCAATAGCTCCGAAGTTCTAGCAGATAGCAACCACGAAAATAACAAAACATTGATGGACCTGCGAGAAAACAGAACTGTTCAGACAAATGATCTACATTTCATAATAGAATATATAAAACTATCAAGCAAGTTATGTAAATGAGTTCTTTACTTACTCGTTACCGCACATCACTAGTTGATAGTTGAACTTACTAGCTGCAACTATATATCAATTATACTAGATTCAGTACCACTACAAGCAAAATCTAAAAAAATATGAAAGAATTTGTTAGTTGTTAAGAAACACAAGTAACAAAATTATTTTCAATATAGTTAATACAAATATAAAATTCTTACCAAATTCAATTTGTTCAAGATACTCAAAATCTTCCTCAATATTGATTGGAAAAGACTCACTTCTAAGCCAATCTGGAACACAAATAAGAGATTGCACAATTTTAGGAGTTAATGAACTCCTAAAGGGATCAAGAACACGACCTCCTATGCTGAATGCACATTCCGATGCGACACTTGAAATGGGAATGGCTAACACATCACGAACCATCTCCGCGAGAATAGGAAATCTCGGCTTATTAACTTTCCACCACATTAATATATCGAAGTCATCACTATCCGGATCAATATCTTCCGCAAGATATCTTTCAAATTCGGATTTATTACCTGAACTTCCACTAACTTCTTTATGCTTCTCAAATTGTTGTTTCGTTCTCAATCTTCCTCTATTTACAAAGTTGCCACAACCACTCACACTAGATATACTTGATGAATTGTCAGATGAAGTGGGTGAAGATGGTACATGTAAAGAGTTTTTTGGGGATTTCTTGACATAATACTCAAACAGTTTGTTCATGTATTTTTTCACTTCTGAACATCGCTTTCGCCCAACTTCTTTTCCAAACATATCCAAAATTGCAAATGGAACATAATCAAGCTTGTTACGGGGATTCAACACATATGAAATGAAGATCATCTTGTTCATTTTTTGTGGTTCACCCCAATACTTTTTGAACTTCTCATTCATACTTTCCGCCATTTCTTTCAAATTACGATCTTCATTTGTCATCATCTCTTTCAAAATAAGATTAAGTTCAGCAATTTCAACAAAGTGTGTATTGCTAGTGACATAATTAGAACCAGAAACCTTCAAAGTAAGTACATAAAAAGTTTCAAGAAATTTCACCATTGACCTCACATTTTTCCAGTCAACACTTGAAAGAATATTTGTAGTAGTTCCATCTTCAACACTAAATTCATCTTCAACACTACTTCCAACTTCAACACTAGTTCCATCTTTAACACTAGTTCCAACTTCAACACTAGTTCCATCTTACAAGTTATCAATTCAGATTCACAACATTCTTTAAACTTTCTAAGTCCTGCAGGAGATTGTTTAATGTATCCAAACCCCATTCAAGCAAACAATTAGTAATGCAAGCCGCCATATCCACGCCCTTATGACTAGAAATAGGACAAAAAATTATTATTCTTTAATGCAGAATCCAATTTCTATCTATAAAGTGGGCTGTCAAACACATGTAGTTTATTTTTTGTATAGAGGTTCAAGTATCTGTTGTAAGACAAACTCTTGGACGTGCTTCTTTGAAAACCTTCTTCAAAAGTTTTTTTTCTTCAAGGTATAGTTCATAATAATCTCTCGTCACAGTTCTACGAGAAGGAATATGAAATTGCTGCATTGTAACTCTCATGAAGTATTTAAAACCCTCTTTCTCAACAAAACTAAATGGTAGCTCGTCAACAATTATCATTTGGCTAAAGCTTTCCTACTTTGTGCTTGGTCAAATTTCCAAGTGCTAATGACCCCTTCCTTTGATCCCGTTGAAGATGGTAGAAAATTAATTAGATTTTGACCTTTATCTACGGTGTCACGAGGAAATTTAGGACATGTTCTCAAATGAGTATTCATTGATGACGTACCATTAGATGATGTAGAAGCTGCATAAGCTTTTGCACAATACTTGCATTTGGCTTTACTAGATCCATTTTCATAGGTGAACTTTTCAAAATGCTTCCAACAATTAGCTCTAGGTTCCATGGTTTTTCTTTTCTTTGAAGTATCAACATCAACTTCAACCTCACTTGGAGATGAGGTATAAGGTATGCTCTCATTTGAAGCTCCACTTTCACTTCGCTTACTTCCAGTTTGTGCCATCTATACAAAAGTGAAACAAACAACAAGAACAACAATCAATATCACACAACACTTTTTCACAACACAAAACTCCAAAAAAAAATATTACCCACACTATTATTTTTAATCTATATGAAAAGTACTGAAATTTTCTTTATCTACTGTAAATCATAAAGAATCATTCTAATTTTATAATTGTAATTATTAATTACAAAAAAGTCATAAGATAAAAATCATTTAGTATTAGAAAATAATGGAAAAACAAAAAAATCATACAATTAAGACTAACAAAAATAATGATTTGAATTAAAACTTTTACGTTTCCCATTATCTGAGGGAAAAAAGCTTGAGTAAAGGCTTGGTCGGTTGGTCCTCCAAATGGAGATTGGTCATGTAGTGAAAAGGATGAAACATTTTATCCTTTTAGTTACATGTCAACAATAAAGGGTAACAACAGAGATAATCATGCCCAAATTTTTTTATCATTTCTTCAGCCTCAATCAACGGCACAGAAGAAAAGCCAGATGGTACAGGAATCAGTTTGCACCAAAACAGCAGATTTGCAGAGCACAGAAAAGAAAAAAGCATTTTCACAAACATGGTTATCTTCTTTCCTTCACTACTACTATTATTATTATTATTTATATTTTGGATATGTTTTATAAAGGCATAAGAAACTTACGAGTGACGAAAACGAGAGATGAATGAGAGTGGTGGTTGTGGGCCAGTGGAGAGCCGGCGGGCGGCGATCGACGACAGGTAGTGTTGTTGGCTGCTGCGGCAGTGGCCTGCGTGGTGGCTGGCGGCGTGGCGACTGGCAGCGTGACGGACGGACGAGTTGACAACGGTCGCCGGTCGACGGTGGGTCGGACGTCGGTGGAAGTGGACTGGACGTGTTTGGTGACTGGTGTTTCAAAGAAGAAGGTTTCACTTTCAAGTTTCAAAAAAGAAGAAGGTTTCACTTTCAGACTTCATTGTTAATTTAGGGATATATCATTTAGGGAAATTGGCTTGGGGCTTGGGTATTGGGTAATTGGGTTATGGGTATTTGGGTTAGGATTTAAGAATTTGAGTAATTGGGCTTGGGTTGAGTAATAGGAATTATGTAGTTGGGCTTGGGAGGATTAGGATTTAGGAATGGGTTATGGGGTAACAACAAATAACAATTATGTATATATGTATATATATATATATATAATTTCATTTTTTCGGTTAACCGAATTTTTAAATCTAAAAAACCGAAAACCAAACTGAAATATCAAAATGTTAAAATTCAAAACCGAAATAACCGAAAAACCGAAACCGAAATTAAAAATAATTCGGTTCGGTCAGTTTTTTCGGTTTGAACCATATTATGCCCAGGCCTAGGTGAGACTTTCCATGAGTTATGGTCAAGATTTAAGGCATTATTGCAACAGTGTCCAACTCATGGAATTCCGAATATGATGTTACTGGAATTCTTCTATAGAGGTCTTGGTCCTGAGAACAAAGGAGTGGCTGACCAAATTTCTCCAAGTGGTCTCACACGACCACCCTATGTAATAGCATCCCAACTCCTTAATACATAGCTAAGACAAACAATGAGACAGAGAAGGACCAGGTCTTGGCCACACTACTGACTCAGCTGGATCTCTTGTCTAGAAAGATCATGGAATTGGAAGTATCATACCAAAATAAAGATTGGTAAATTCTCCCTCATGGGCGTAAAAAGTCAAAGGAGTATGAGGGTGGACAAGTAGAAGAATTACTCTCAATCATTCTTTACAAAGTCAAAGAACACGATGAAGTGTTGAAAGAGATAAAAGAGAACGTCTCAATACTAAATCAGATGACTGTTTTCCATTCCATGTCCATTCAGCTACTAGAGACCCAAATGGGTCAGGTGTTGCCTCATCTCCACCCAAGAGTGAACTTCAAATGAGGACTTGCATCGTGCCACAATGTTACCTAAGGCGTCGCTTGGGAGACAAATCAAGTCTTTCTTTGCTTTCTTTTTTCTTAGAAATAATCATGTGTTGATTTTGCAAGTTAAAGTGTAGCATGTCTTTGAAAAGTGCAGGTTAGAGAGAAACATGTCCCATCGGCAAAGTGCCTAAGAGGTCGGTGAGCCCGACTAGGACCGTTGTTGGACTCATGAAATTATAAGATCAAGTCAACGTGTCACCCAGCAAGTCAGTGATCAAGATTTATTTCACCATTTAGACCCCCACTACGGATGTCCTGTAAAACTCGGCGAGGTAAGTGCCCACTCGGTTCGTTGTCAAGTGGATCGGCGAGCAAAATTAATGTCACCGAAAGGGCTAGAACTGGACAATTTTAAAGACCAAAGTTTTAAACTTTCAAACTTTTTCACATTTCCTCACTTTTTAACTTCCCAAAATCACGCTTGCACTATGTTTTCTTATATTTTCGTGTTTTTACTATTTCGTAGTCGTCAATTGCGTGTTCGGAGTTAGAAATCATTTTCGTCTAACATTTCAAAGTATACATTCAACATAAAAGGTTGATTTTTGAACCCCAAACTCGTATTTAGCGATTTTACTCATTTGCAAATGTTAATCTTAGATATGTGTGATGGGTTTTTCTAAATCCATTTTTTGTGTGTTCCCTATTTTTATTTAAATATTTGCCTAAAATGCCTACATTGTTGATGTCCAAAGTATTCGAGATTTAAAATTGATGTTAATTGTTGGGTTGTGTATTAATGTTGTTGGGTCTAGTTGGGTGAAGTTTGAGTAACCTATAATTGTTCTAAATAACTCATTTTTCCCGATTATGGAGCATTTGACATCAATCCTAAGGGCATAAATGGCCAATTTTGGCCAAATCGGGGGAAGTCTGAGTATCTCGAGAGCAAGAGTCTTATGGGTCTGAGTCTAATTATTTGAGTCTATGTTTTGATTTTGATTTCAAGGGCTGCGAGGTTGATTTTGGAAGTTGGGTTGAAAGCAGGCACGTTGGGCAGCATGCTAATTTTGAGTTAATGTTGTTTAACTTTCGGCGCGAAGCTTGAGTTCACCGAGTGCACTCAGCAACTCGCCAAAAGTCTTTTTTGATTGTTCTTTCTGCGCCAATAACCCTTAAAATACACTGTAACTTTCGGCGAGCTAGTCCTTGCTCGCTGAATGTTGGTGGTGGTTCGCCAAAAAGCCCCTCCCATTGCTGACATACCATTCTTTTAGAAAATTTTGATCCAATACTTTTGGTGAGCCTGATCTAGATCACTAAGATGATTAGGCGACTCGTCGATCAGTTCACTAGGTCTGTCTGGAATGCAATTGTTCTTTTGCAATTTTTCTTGAAAGAAATCTAACTTCCTATAATGTCTTTGTAGATATGGCTAGAAACAACCTCGGCATGCCTCCCCGCAAAAGAGCACGGGGCATAGTGATTAATGATGAGGCAATAAATCCCCCTAAAAAGGGAAAGACGACATCTCCCAATGGATGTTGGAGGGAAGGGCGAAAAACCCATGTCTGAGGCTCCAGAGCATAACTCCAGCAGCGAGAGAGAGTCTATTACTCCCAAGTTGCATTCATCGAGCCGGATAATGATCGACTTCTCTGGTCTAGGCGAGCAAAAATCTGTGCTATGTCTCGCCTAGACTCATCAAAAGCTCCAAAGGCCACCCCTGTTACAGCATTTATAATGCCAGCTCTGACATTGACTGTGGCCTCGTGCTCCAATATAGGTCCCTCCTCCCAGGCTACTAAATAGATGATGGGTTGCAGACTATTCTTGAGGAGAAGTTGTTATCCATGGAGGGTCTAAAAGGGATGAGGGAGATACTTCATTAGCACAGATTTGACATCTTCAGTTGACCTCGAGGCCCATATATCCCCACCTAGGTCTATGAGTTCTATTCTTCTTAAGCCGATCTAGTTCCTCAAGGGAAGAAGAAGGTCAGCGCTTTCAGACCGGTGAAGTCTATTATTGTCTGGGGAAGAGAAGTGGGGTGCAATAACGATCATATAAATGTTGTGCCTGACAGAGACACCAGATTTGAGCACATGTTTGAGGGTCTAGCAACAGCTCAGTCCATGGATGACCTTAAGGGATATTTACTCCACTTATTTCTGATATCACTCCGAGGCGAATCGTGGTGGGAGCCCAGATAGAGAAGAAGGATTTGAATATGGTTGCATAGTAATTGTTCGGTTTTATCAGTAGCTCCATCATGCCTACACAGATAAAATCAATCCTCCACCATGTGAAGGCAACCTGTTTAGAGTCAATCTTACCAAAGAAGCAACTCAAATTGGGACTTATTATTGAACATGAGATGGCCATGAGAGCCACACAGCGCTAAACGTTTCTTCCATTCCCGATCTTGATCACAGAGTTATGCCGACATGTTGAAGTTCATCGTGATGGGATAGGAGATATCGAGGTCACTTCTACATCCTCTACAGATATTCGATGTATAGAGGTCGAGTACACTTGGAGAAGGCAAACAAGAAGAGAGCAGCTCTAGTGGATACATCCCCGGAGGTGGATGTTGATTCTATGCCTCCAAAGAATTCTTTGCCTACTTTGGCCTCTGGACCTTCAGATACTTCCACTTCCTCCCAGTTTCCTAGTGTTTCTGCTACGTCCCATCAAGCCAGGATTACTCAAGCCATGATCCTGAAGATGGGGCACTTAGCACATTCAGCGGATGTAAGGGATACTAGATTAGAGGTTGCGTTACCATGGATGATTGAGAGTGTTATCCTTGCTGCAGTGACGGCGAGAATCGCGACTTGTTAGCGTTGCCAAAGGGAGTCTTCTAAGACGAGGTTGCAGATTTGAGGAAAGGTGTGGACTATTTGAAGTCCAATGACTTCACCTTTTTATTTGAGGTAACTGAGACAGAGGGTGCCCCAACTACTTCTGTGATTCCTATGACTGCCACATAAAATGTAAATGTGGCAGCCGATGCATCAGAGGCAGAGACTAATGAGGAGCAACTTGGGGAGCGAGATGCTGATGTTTACAATAATCTAGCCGACCTTAAGGATGTGATGTTTGAGACTTCACGCCTAATTTCCTTGAGAGACACCACCATGATTGAGTCCACTGGAGCTGATACTATTGGTATAACTGATGTCACGACAAATGAAGCGACTGTCTAGACAATACCGTTCTTTACCTCCCTCTTTGTCATTTCTATAACTTTTGGATGTTTTATTACATTTGAGGACAAATTGTTTTTTTTATTTGTTGTGGGGTGAGGTATTTCCATACCTACCTCTTGTGAATATGATTATATATATATATATATATATATATATATATATATAGAGAGAGAGAGAGAGAGAGAGAGATGGTTTCGCGCTGTAAATTGTGTTTTGACACTATTTTTGTGAATATGTGAGCTTGTAGCTCCCTGTTTAAATGCAAATGGTTCTTGACCCTTTTGAAATTTTTGTTCCACCTTTTGATTTTGTTTGAACGTGGATGTTCTTGTGCAAATTTGAGTATTTGTCTTATCAATATCGATGACTTAAATAGTGTTCTAAATTGAACAAAAATGAATATGCAGCTAGATGAGGCCAAATAAAGTAGCATAGACAATATGTGAACTTTTTGAACCTCGTTGTGACTAGGTGATTATCGGATTCGATGAACATTGCACACCAGCGAAAGTTAAAAGTATTGTCTGATATTAGTGCCAATGTCGTATGTGTTGAGATTACCGTGAACCATGTGCGATGACACCTAGAATTTGCTTTGTTCATCTGGTTCACTAAGTGATGCAAACTCTTGAAATAATCTTAGGCAACAATCTTCAAGAGTTTAACAATTTGACATGACACCTCTTTTGTGGCCAACCTTGTGAGACCCTTTGAGGCTTAGCCTTTTTTTGGAAGAAACTTGAGCAAATGAGACATTTCTTTATCCTTTCACCTATATCCTCATGAAGTGTGGTGTGTTTGAGTAGATAACTTAGGCCAATAGCTTGAGTTGGGGGTGTGGTGAAAAGAGAAGGAAAATCAAGAAATGTGAAGAAGTCCCCCTTGACCCATGAACTTGAAAAAGATAGAACCCCTCCATACAAAAAAAAGGGAGAAAATGAAAAGAAGAAAGACAAAGGGTGTTCGATAGTCTATGAACAGGGTGAATTTTGAGCATGAATGAAAATTTTAAAAGAAAAGAAAGGAAATTTTTTCATACAACATTTCATGAGGATAGAAGCCACTTAAACCTGTTACAATCCTTGAAAGACCATTTTGATCTCAAGTGACTGAAACAAATGTTGTCTAGAAAATAAGGGCAAACCTATAGGTGAAGTCCTTGCGTATGTTCATCTTTTTGAGTGCGAGAGTTGTTTGTGATTCCGGAGCTATATAAATTGTTGAAGAATAGTGTGTGAATATAAAATCATTCTTTGTGTGAGGGAATTTGAGTACCCTTGTTGAGCTTGAACTCACATCTAAAGCAAGTATTGTGAACTTGAGAATCTTTGGTAAGTCACAACTTAAACCTATGAGTGAACAATTGATACTTACATAAGTAAGTTGAATCTTTTTGTGTGCATTCATCATTGAGTCTTCTGTAGCACTATTTGAGACATCCTTTTTGAATTGATGAACTTGAGTTTTACTTGAGGGCAAACAAAAATTTAAGTTAGGGGTGTTTATGTGTCAAAGATTCAAACTCATTTAGAGCTTTCTTTACAACGATTTAATGTTCTCAAATTCTTATTCTGTGTCAATAACTTATGTAAAACCCTTGATTTCTAGGTATATGGATTGAGGAACCATAAAAGGAGACTAATGTGCAAAAAGGAACGAAGCGAGCTGAAAGAATGAAGAAAAGAAAGTCTGGTGATCACCTAGTTCACTTGGCGAGTCGTTGAATGACTATTTGACCACGTAAAGTCCAGTGTGCCAAGACTTGAAGGAGAAAACCAAGTTCTCGGGAGAAAATAACAGTCGACGGATTGTCAAGTTGTTCCGCGATGCATTGTTGGATCGCCTAAAGTTATAGACTTCGAAAAAGTTGAAGGCCAAGGCAAAAGGGTGAGAATATAGACCAAAGGACGGATCCCCGAGTGTATCGACGAGCCCAACTTACTGCGTCAAATGACCCTTCACAATATATTTTTGACGACTATAAATACATTTTGGAACAATTAGTTAGAGGAGATTATTATTGACTTTTCAGTTCTAAGTTTTAGATATAGAATTTTGAGTGTCGAGACAAGTTTTTCCCTAGTATTTCCAAAACTTTGAATAATTGAAGTTTTTCACTTTTGAGAAATTGGAAGTGGGTCTTTGAGATTCGTCGAATTGAAACATTGTAAGAACGAAATCAATCTTATATAGTTGATGAAAACTCAATTTGGTACGATTTTTAATTTTTATAATGTCTAGATAAAACCCCAATTATATTGGGGTGTGATTATGTGACTATGGGTGGATTTAGTTTATGAGTATTGTTAATTGTTACCTTAAATGTTGTTTTGAAGTGAGTTTAATAAGTATTTGTGGTTTAATTTAAGAATAGTAGTTGCAAATGTAGTTCTACCTTCGTGTCTTTGTCTTGCGAGAGAGATGTTTTAAAACTAAGCTTATAGATTGATGATCCGTAGGTATTGGGTTGACTTGGGTTTAGCTCGAGAGAGTGAATCCTAAACTTGTCCCCACAAATTCAGCTCGAGAGAGTGAATAGACTAAGGTGTAGGTTGGTCTTATTTTGCTTGATTGTTGATGTTCGAGAGAAATCAACTTGATTCGGGGTAAATCGTTTGAGGGAAAATTTATTCCCTCTGTGGTTTAACTTAATCACTAATATACAACTATTTCCTAACGATTGTAATTACCCATTTGTCTATATTAGCCTATAATTTAATCACATCCCAAGAACCCGTCTCATTATTGTACTTTTTATTATTTGTTGTTGTTATAGTTGATAACTAAAATCAAAACCCCCCTTTATTTGATATTCGTGTCACCCCTTGATTTGGATAATATTTTTATTCGATAATGTCTATCCCTATGACTAATTTGACCATGTTTACACTTTCCTATTGAATGTCAAACATGTATCGCTCCCTGTGGGATTGACCCCAACTCATTTAGTTGGGTTATATAGTAATTAATGATATTTGATTTTTAGAATTGGATGAAGTGTCATTGATGGCGTTATTCAATCAACAACATAAGATAATAGAGAAGTACTGAAAAATTAAAAAACATTTATCCATACAATGATCTAGGATTTATGTCAAGAAGTGTTTTTTTGCACTCATTGGTGTTTTCCCTTCATATTAGATTTGTTATCGTATTCTTGTTCTATTAAATTATAGATATCAAGTCCAATACATTTTATTTCATCTAAAAAAAACTTCTAACGGCCTTTTACACGATCATCCACTTTTATGTACTAAAAAATATTCAATTATATTTATTGGAGTTGTCAAAATATCTATACTCCATATTATAAAAGATAATTTGTCTTAATAACTTGTATTAGACGTGCAATCATGTATGATAGAAAAAATATTTTAATTTGTTTTGATCTGAATACACATCTGAATATTAATATGTGGTATCTAAATCTGAACACTAAATAATTAATGTGTTTGTTTTCAATATCTGAATGTGGAAGTGAAATTGAACATTATATTATTAAAATATCATAAAATTTTCCTTTCAACAAAATTATCACTTTTGATTAAAAAAATGTTTTAAAAGTTTGAATAATCATGATTTGGAGTACTATTTTTACATTCAAAAACCTTGATAAACAGCAATACATCAAAAATGTTATTGCAATCAGTGTTCTTCAGTCTTGACACACATTAATACAAGAAAATTATTAATATGAAACTTGAAAGGATTTATGAAAACTCACCAGTTGGGAAAAATGATGTTTGATTGACAAAAGTGAGAAGAAAGTTTTTAGTTATGAGAAGCTATTATTTATTATTTGATAACTTATCAAATGAGTTTACATGTTGGTAAGAGTCTCCTACAGATCTGATTCGTTCAGACCACTTCAGACATTAAGAGGTCTTTTAAAAAATAAAACAAATGAACTTAATGGATAATCCGAATGATTCAGATCAGACATAAAAATTAAACGTACTTAATGGGCTGAATCTGAATGATTTAGATTCACACCTTCATTAAATGCAAACAAATGAGGCCTAATTCATTCGCAACATTTAATTTACATGAATAATTATAATAATACATTATTTTAAAAAATATAAAACTTTTCAAAAAATTTAATTTTTAATTCATTTTTTTAAATTAATAGAGGTAAAATAATAAAATTACTAAATTAATTATTATTTTTTAATAAATATGTTAATTCAAAAATAACAAATAATTAAGGACATCAAATCGACTAATAACTTCTTAAATAATTTTATTCTTAATTTTACTTGTCAATAAATTTATTAATTCATTTTGTAAATTATGTCCAAGATAATGGTTATGAATGTCATCGTGTTTGATTTATCAAAATGTTCTTGCCTGATTGAATCAAATTCCACAATCATTTCAATAAGACTTAAGAAGTTTTTGTTATTTTCTTGATATATTTTTGCATCCCCCCCCCTAAATGTCAAATTCGTTTTTTCAAAATATTTTATGACGGAAATAATTTTTGATACTTCATTTTTTTAATGTTCTCTATCTCTATTAATTTGGTCTTGAACATTTTTATCAATCGTTTTATTATTATACAATCAATTTATGAATTCATATTAATAATGTGTTATTGGTTGTTTCTTGAAATAAATTCCTTCAAATTATTGACATCAGAGCTTCTATGATCTTGATAAAAAATTAATGAGTTTTCGCTGTTTGCATATGATTATAACCCAAATATGCCACACGTTTAGCCAATGATCATATTGATAAATACCAGGTGAATGATATTTGCATGAAAAAATGTTAGGAGTAAGGACTTACAAAAGTATTATAGATTTTCCTAGTAGTCAGTGACATATGTTCTTTACATCAGAATGACATACCATTGTGAAATGAAAAAGTTGAAATGTCACGATTTCTTGTTCATTATCCCGAGAAAAAAACATAGAATCAAGAGTTTGTTGTTCGGAAGTTCTAAAATCTTTCTAAAAAGTGACTTTATCGTTCAGTTCAGAAAGAAAGAGTGACGACAGGAGATGAGGATGAAGGACAATGAGAGTATTTGTTGATAGTAGAATTTTTTAAGGAAGAAGAAGAAGAGAAGAATGTTAGAGATCATAACAAGAAGAACTACAACTTTTGAATCTTATTTTCTTTTACTTAATTTTTTGGGAAAATGCACAAGTACCCCCTCAACCTATGCCCGAAATTCCAAAGACACACTTATACTATATTAATGTCCTATTACCTCCCTGAACTTATTTTATAAGTAATTTTCTACCCTTTTCGGCCTACATGACACTAGCTTGAAAAAAAAGTCAACTAACGTTGGACCACAAGATAGTGCCACCTAAGCCAAAAAGGGATAGAAAATTATTAATAAAATAAGTTCAGGGGGGTAATAGGACCTTCGTATAGTATAAGTGTGTCTCTGAAATTTCAGACATAGGTTAAGGGGGTACTTGTGCATTATCCTTTTTTTTTAAAAAAATAGTTTGGCTAGAATAAGCGTAATTAAAAAATGTAGTATTTTTTTTGTATTTTATAAGAGATAAAAAAGTTTTTGAAAAAATATTAATTTGATCTCAAATTAACTTAATTACATTTTAAAGTGTGTTTGACCCTTTCTTGCTCAAAGTGTTACAAAAAATAAAAAACAAAACTTATTTGATACATTTATTCAATTTTCTCATGTTTAGGACCATCTCCAACCTACCTCTATTTTATTCTCCATTCTCTATATTTGGAGAGTAAAATAAAAATGAACACTCCAACCCATTTTCATATCACTCTCTATTCTTCATATTTAGATGTGAATAGTAGTATTTTGTACTTCAATTCACACTCTCTATTTCATTTTTTGAAGAATTTATTATTATTTCTATTACTTTCTAATTAACATACTATTTTACATATAACATTCACAATTATTTTTAAATGTAATGATATATTTTTAAAAATATTATTGAATATATATTACTTTCATCTTCAAATAATAATATTTTAAATTTTACACATAATGAAAATGATAAAATAAAAATTTCAACTTTAAAAATACAACAAATAATATGATAATTTAAATACAATCTAACAATATAATACATAACACAATAATTTAAATACAAGATAAAATACAATACATAACATAATAATTAATTTGCGATGAAATAATAATCATGCCAGATGAAACAAAACTTATGTCGAAAAGATGTTGAACATGCATTCACACATTTGCAATTATTGCAGGACCATCATATTTTTGGAGAAATAAAGTACTACATGATATAATGACTACATGTACGATACAGCAAAACATGATAGTTAAGGATGAACATGATTTTAGTGCCCCAATTTATGATGTGTTATAGGCTCCAACTCTAATGACAGGAGTATTGGTAGATGAAGATCTTCTATTTGAACAAATTTTTAATTAGACATAAAAAAAATTAAAGATAAAAATGCACATTTTAAACTTTGTAATGTATTAATAGAGCATGTATGGCAGCAATGTAATAGTTTCAAAAATTTAAGTGTTCAAGTAATGTTTATGCAATTGTATTTCACTTTTATTTCAATTTGTTCATTAATTTGTATATCATATAATATTCTTGCAATTTATGTTATTTAAAAATTTAGAATAAAATAAATTTTATATTAATTAAAAAATTTTATCACATGAAATTATATAGAGCAATTATTGAAAAAAAGAAATAATTTATATTATCAAATAAGAGAATATCAAAAAAAGAATGAAATTGTTAGGAAACTATATAAATTTAGAAGAAGAAAGTAGAGCAAAGAGAAAAGATCTCTTATTCATAGTATATTCAGGATTCATAGATCTTTCGCCGATCTTATTTACAATGAAGGAAAACCCTTTATTTATAGAGAAAACCTTACTTGGTCCCCAAGTAGGATTCCTAACCATATCCTATTAGGACTCCACATAATTAGACATTCACTATAATACAAATTGTTTATGACACTCTCCCTTGAATGTCGGTAGATTATGTGCCTCGTTAAAACCTTACTAGCTAAAACCCAGTAGGAAAAAAATCTAGTAAAGAAAAAATAGTACACATATCTAACAATACCCATTATGGATGCCTCATTAAAAACCTTACAAGGAAAACCCAATGGGACAAAACCTTGTGAGAAAAAAGAGTACATCGCGTATTAACTCCCCCTATGAGAATATCAATTCAGAGACTAGAATCTTCGTTTTTCAAGCTTGTGCACCATCTTCTTGAAAGTTGTAGTTGGTAGAGACTTGGTGAATAAATCAACAATAATATTATTTGAACAGACCTCTTGCATGTTGATATCACCATTCTTGGGAGCCCATGAGTGTAGAAAAACTTTGACGAGATATGATTTCTTCTATCTCCTTTTATGAATCTTCCTTTTAGGGTCAAAGATTTCTCCAAGTTCCTTACTTTAACTTCTTTAAGCAAATAATCTATTGCCAAGAGTTTCAATTCTAGTCATCAACTTGCATAATAATACTTGTATATGCTCTATGCATTTTGAATCTATTTAATCCTTATGAGGATGATAAAAAGTTTTCCAAAAACTTGTATATGCTTTAGATTTTGAACCCATTGAATATTTTCATATCAATTTTGTCAAGTAACAACATTCAATATTAGATGTATGACATCTTCTAGTGCCTAGATTGCAAGTCAAATAAGCTTTACGCTTACCAAGATGCATCATTCCACTTTTCACTTGATAATTATTTCTACACAAGCATGCTTCAATAGATGTAGAATTTATATCCTCATAATCTTTTACAATATTGTGCGCTATTATATCAAAGATATCGTCAACGATATACCATTTTGTATCGATTCACAATACAACAAAACTAATTGAGATCTCATCACTTCATTATTTTTAGGTAGCTACCCCTCTCATGAGGTTCATAAAGTGTTATGTCGTAGGCTCCCCAAGAGCACATTATCTTCTTATTATGATCATTTTGATTCTTTGATCCTCTCTCTTTTTCAAAGATTATTTTATTTAGAATTGATTAGTCTATCATGCTTCATGCATGTCGTAGACTCTATCTTTGAGGGACATTCAATAGGAGTATTTACAACTTTTGTGTTGCTTCTAATCTCCCCCTTATGTTAGACAACCTAACATATATCTCAATCTTTTGGAGAATCTATCTTTGTGCATCATAGTATATTCATTAATCATATATTGCACATCAAAATTACCAGATGAAAACTATTTGGTCCCTGACCATATACCAATTTAACAGAAAAATTGATCATAACTTATTGGTTTGATTCATACAATTATGTTTGTATGTAATATCATATTTCAGATCAACATATGAAACTTTATTTTCATAAGCAATGATTCACTATATGATTAATTTAATGTCACATCATTTTATATATTTATAAATATTATCAAGATGAATTATCTTGATTTCATATTCTGAAAGTTGTGCTTTTAGCTCAATTATCTTGCACAAACAATTTTGCGAATGTCAAACTACAAGTGACAACAAATGCACATGTGATTATCTTATTGATGCATCTTTTTATCATATCACATGATAGGTGAATGAGCCCATATTCACCTTTTATACCTTTCAAAATTTAGGGATTTAGTCCCAACTTTAGTTGATCTAATCAACTTTATCACGAGAACAAGTAACATAAAGAATTCTTGAAGAATCTTCTAGTTTTTCAATGTATGTCCATTACTCACTATGCACATCTTTGGGATGACCAAATTAGTCATGCCAACTAATAAAATTATTAGTACTCGTAAACTCCAAGTTTACTACGTCATGTGCCTTTTGCTTTAGTAAATTTCTGATTTCTTATTACATGAGTAAATTATTAATTTTATTACTCCAAGAGTAATTTTCAGATTTATTTCTTCTCAATTACTTTAACCGTTAGGTGAGTCGTGATCCCATTATTGAATGAACTAATTTGAAGAAAATTATGCATGTAAACATATTATTTGTGCCAACATTTTTGCAAACATCAAGTTGCGAGATAATAATAGGCACACATGAGACCATATAGAAGAAACATCTATTAGGACCATTAAGTATCTAAACATTCCACTAGGTGTATGAATAAGTCCACAAATATTTGTATACGTTCCTAGAACGCAGGAGATTCAATCTCAACTTCTTTTATGGTGGTCTTACAATTAGCTTGCCTTGCTAACAAGTAGTATAAGAAAATTCACCATTTAAAAGAATTTTTTGTTTCTTCCATGAAAGTTCATTTTAATTTTCCATACTTCGTCTAAACATTATAGACTAACAATGTCCTAGACAACCGTGTCAAACTAAGAAAGTACTGAATTTAGTAAACTTCTTATTTACGATAGAATGTGCCTCAATTACATTGATTTTTGTCCAATACAAGTCCGAAGATAAAACATGAAACTTTTCTATAATACATGTCTTCTTAGAGACATTCTTGGTGATACCACATCATTGACCAAGGTCAAAATCTTTATCATGCCTAGCACGGTGGCTTACACCTCATTCCTTTTAGAGAATGAATCCATATTTTAGCATTTATCAGAAGTTCTCATTCTTCATGAATGGAACACAAACATGTGAGCTTATCAAATTATGATAGCTAGTACCTCATTTCATATTTATGTGCATTATTCAATCACTTGTCTTCTTTTAGACATATTATGCACTAATACAACATTCACTTTTGTAATGGAGTAAATTCAGTAAATTTCATGACTTCTCATCAAAAACACATTAGTTTTTCTTTAGTCATTATTATATTATCAATATGTTGCATTTAGACTCACATTCAATGTCTTATCCATATAAAAGTGTTTTAGGTCATAAATTGATGGATCTTGAACCCAATATCGTATCATCATGGTGCATCAGGACTTTAATCCAATGTCTTACCCTCTTTTTGCGATTGAACATAAATCCATCGTCTTATTTTTCTGGTGCGATAAAACTTAAATTTATCGTCTTACCCATAATGAGGTTCAACCTCAAACCTTCAATATAATTGTAATTTTATCACTTTTGATGATCATCAATATGATCGTACATTATAATTACACACAAAATTAAGATTATTGATTTATTATAATCAATATTAGTAGTTAACAAATATAGCTTAATAGATCACATACCTCATGTAAAGGTTGAAAACATACCTTTCACTAAATTGTGCTTATTCAATTATTAAAATAAATTAAGAAATTTTCTTCCCAATCGATTAAAATTAAATGTATAAAAAGTCAACAAGTCTCTTTAAATACTTACTTTAGATGATACGTCAAGATCTGTTACATAAATAATTATAACATAAAGATAAATCATACCTTGAAGATATAAAAACCTTATTGCATAATGCAAGATCTCTTTTGCACTTTTCTCGTCTTCTATCACAATTTTTTAAGAATAGAACAATCGTGCTGATAACGTGTTATGAAACTATATAAATTTAGAAGACAAAAATAGATCAAAGAGAAAAGATCTCTTATTCATAATATATTCAGGATTCATAGATCTTTCACTGATCTTATTTACAATGAAGGAAAACCCTTTATTTATAGGGAAAACCTTACTTGGTCCCCAAGTAGGATTCCAAACCATATCTTACTAGGACTCCACATAATTAGACATTCACTATAATACAAATTATTTATAATAGAAATAAAAATAATAAGATAATATTAAGAAGAGAAAAATGATTTCTCTTTAGAAACTAAAATAGAAAATGAGTTTGTTTGGAAAAACAGAAAATCCTATATTTAAATATAAAATAGAGTATCATTTTCCTTTGTTACACTTATTATTTTTATCGAGTCTCGAGATTTTAGACATATAAATTGAGAAAAAAAAAATGTAACTTTGTATGGGGCATTAGGGCTCGTATATAACATTTGGTGTTGAATTAGGTGATTTTATAAAAATAATATAAAATTTTAGAAGTCATAATCAAAGAAATAATGGAGAAGTCTACAACGATCTGCTCCCATTCGCATAACTAATTTGAGGCTCAATTGAGATGGAGGTGGAATGGCTTCTTGTAATCCATGGCCTGGTGACACTGCTAGTGTTGATTTCTTTCCTCTGCGGCCAATGGCCTATTTTCGAAGGCACTTTCATTCAAAAAATCCATTTTTTTCTCACTTTTGGTGCCTGTGATTATTTCCGGTATTCATTTATTTACATGTTAATGCATATAATCCGTTTTCGTAATTTTTGACAAGTATTTAAAATGGGATTTTGCCCAAATTTTGGATTTTCAGCCGCTTTGTGGGTGCTGTGTTTGGTCAAAAAGGTTCCAATGCACTCTTCTGTGTTGAGTACTATTGTTGTGATCGTCCTAATCCTACTCTCCAGGTTCTCAATTCACCTTATTTCAACTTCAAATCAGTTACTGCTTCATCACATTCTATGCTGTACAATAATGGTGATAATGGTGAAAATGATGATGTCAAGATTTCACAACTTTTTTGCTTAATTTGATAGTGTAGCAACTTTGAATATTTTGGGGAGTAAGCTCAACTTGAGCAATATAATAATTGACCTAATATTTATCAAATAATAGTACACTTCTATTGACGCATTCAGTAGGAAAAATGTGGAACCACAACTTCGATTTATTACTTGTATTGCACTAGATGATGTGAAGTGCTCTAAGAATTTCAAAAGTAGATCCCATTTTGTGCCATTAATATACAAAAGTTGCTTTTATTATCCGAAACTCAAGTATAGATGGTGAAAATGAATCTTGTGATGACAATTACAATATTTAGTTTGTCTTTGGGACTTGGAAATGGAACTAGTTTGTAAAAGATTCAATGGGAGTTCCTTTGTTCGTTTTGTTTTCATTCTTTGATTTTGTCTGCGTCTCCTCTATTTTCATGCCCTTTATGAATATAGAAACTTTATTTGAAAATTGTCTGTTACTAAACGCAGGTCATATATTTGGGAATAATTGGAGCCATTTACTACTTTATTGTGCAGTCATCCTTTAAGTACATTCCTGGGCATTACCTTGGTGAAGTGCACAGGTGTTATAGAATCCCTGTGCTTTGAAACGTTCTCATATGTATCAGTTCATTTGTCACTTGATTGTTGATTTTGGTGGTATATGTACGTGAATTTTTCTAGAAATTACATAAAATTGCAGGTACATAAGCTTGTTGGCAGTTGGTGGGGGTATTCTCCTCTTTCTATTGACTAGCTTTTCTGACCCAGGAACTGTGAATGCTGTGAATGTTTCACACTATCTTTCTGCTTATCCCTATGATAATATTATTTTCTCAGAAAAAGAATGTCATACCTGCAAGATCCCAAAGTGAGTGTGTTTCTTCCAATTAAAACCTCTAAAGCTCCAGTTTACCTCACTAGATAATCAAATTTTGTTTCTACTTCTTGCTCAGACCTGCTAGGTCAAAGCACTGCAGCATTTGTGATCGCTGTGTTGCTAGATTTGATCATCATTGTGGATGGATGGTTTGTATTTTTTCCTTTTTGTATTCTTTTCTATCTCTCATATGCATACATGTTAACTCTCTATCAGCACATATCACTGTATATGTCCTAATGAATTTTCATTCTGTTTCTCCAATATGACAGAATAATTGCATAGGTGAGAAAAACAGCAGATACTTTATGGCTTTTCTTTTCTGGTGAGCAAATGACTACTTATTGGTCTTTCTTCCAAAGATCTTATCTTTTACACTAAAAATTGTGTTTTTTACTTGAATATACAAGAAAATAATGCAGAAGCGAAAATACAAAGATTAAACACAAGAAATCAATGATATGTGAAATCAAGAATAAAATCCCCAAATTTCTAAGATGAAGTGCTAAGAACCCTAATAGATCTTAGTATTTACAATTAGCAGATTAAAACTTATTATGATACTAATAGAGTCAATCAAGAACTTAGATCAAAAGTGATTCTAGACCTCTATTTCGAAGAAAATAGAGACAACAATTAGTATAAGACTAGTTACCTTCTTTTACTTTAATGGAAACTAAAAACATCAAGTTGAGAATTAAGACAATTAGTCTTACCTGTTAAATAATAAGATAAATCCATAGTCTCCCCACATAAATTTTCAAGAAAAGAATCCTGTCAAAAGTATTAATCATGTCTTTTGAAAATAACAAAATTCATCCCTATAAATAGGAAAAACCTATCCCCAAGTAGCATGAGATTCAAATGCTACTTCTATTGAAATAATAAATCGAAAACCCTAACTAGGAAACTTTGTAAAAGTACATCCAAAACTAGCTAATAAAAAATAATGAAAAGTTGCCAAATACTACAAGAAAATACACCGCTATGCCGCTATGCTGCCCCTTTTAGGCTTGAAGCTCACGTGAGTTTAACCTCCTCGTCTGCTTGATTTTCAGCCACTAAACAGCCTTCTTTGAGCTTGAATTGCCGCCACCATGGATGTGAATTGCAGCCCATTTATGGGCAGAATTTCAGTCCCTTGGTGGGCTTTTCTATTCACCTTTTTGGGGTTTGCTATGAGACACAATCGTCTTCCTCTGGGGAATCTTAGTATTTAAGTTGGTTGTCTACCTGAACTCCCACCTTGCTGGTGAGGGTTCGATTCCCCACATTGTAATCCCCTTCCTGTTTCCCCTTTCCCTACCCCCAATTTTTCTAAATTTAAAAAAAAATCTTCCTCCTCTTGTGCTTGGATTAGAACCATGAAATATGTGTATCACTTAGACCATTCTTCTCCACAATCCTTGGGCTTGTTATTAGGTTTTCCTTCCACTTTTCTCTACAGTCTTTGAGCTTGTCATTGGGTTTTCCTTCCATGATAAACATCTTCTTGATTTTCTATTGAAAATATCAACTTTGATAGTGTTATGCCACCTTGGATGCTATCACAAAGTGCTATCACTAGTGCCAGGGTAGGGAGTGGGCATGTATTGCACACATCCCCTTGCATTTTAGCAAAGAGTTTGTTATCTAAGGAGTGTCTCTGTCGTTGCACAAGCACTCTCTTCCAGTGGCCTTTCTGTTGCAATAAGGGGACTATTCTTCCATTGTTTTCTAGTCCACTGTGTTGTTTTAACCTTGTGCTACGTGGAACTAAAAAGATGCTTAGACCACGTGGAATGGGTTGGTTTCAGTTAAAAGTATGAGAAATAATTGGGAAAATGCACAACACATATGAGAAATAATTGGGAATATGCACAACACATCCATAAGTCGGAATAAGCAATACGGACAGGATATGTTACTCTTATAAGAAGTAATGAAGAAATCAGGATGTCACCATGAGTAAAATGTGATATTACACACTGGGCATGCTGATGTTACAAAGTACTTTTGATTGGAGAGCAGTGGCTGGATGATTAAAAGGAGATTTCAGATTATCTCTTCCATTTTTTATTTTTGGGAACCCATTTTCCGGTCTGCGCAGTTCATCAAAGGTATGGCATGAAGCACCCTTTTATCAATGGTACTGGCCCTCAATGCACCGTGAGAAATACCCTTGATAGGGGATATTCATTATTGCAGTCCTTTTGAAACTCACAGGTTACCTTTACTAGCACAGATATTCACCCTTCCCCCAAATGCAAAAGAAAATAGAAATTGAAGACTCCATTACTAGCATAAATGATTGGTTATTTCACAGCTGATGATTCTTATTAATTTTTGTATAATTTTGGAATTTGTACAATACCTTTACTCTAGCACAAAAAATTACCCTCCAATACAAAAAAAGGAAATAAATGAAAAATAGAGAACTCCATTACTAGCATTGTCCTTAGTTAGGAACTCATTCAAACATTTTGTCATTGTTATTGTTAATAATGTTGTTCTTGTCCTATTATTATTTTTATATTATATATTTTATTTGTAATTACGGTAGTGTCCAACAAGCGTGTGCATACCTTGATTATTCCACGGGTTGTCTGCTATCTCCCACCATCACAGGTATGGGGTAACTCAAGTTAAGCAAATAGGAAGAAAATATGAGGCGTAAGTCTTCATAAAAGCTCGGTTAATGTGACCTTGTAAGAGAAAATTCTTATTTTTAATGTATTAAATATTGACACTACCTTCATTTGTTTTCGCGTCACATGCTTGTGAAAAATATGTATGTGAATAACAGAAGATACAACTTAACTCTAAAAGATTTTGTACTATTCACTGATGCTCATGCTGATAAGACTCTTTACGTTACCTTTCCTGTTATTTTGGACATGCATCTGCAGGCATTTTCTTCTCTGTGTATATGGGGCAGTTGCTATTGCACTAGTGCTAGCTGGCAGGCTGAAAGAACTACGGGTTATAGATATTCTTACTGGTGCATTGACTACTCCTTTAAATGTTATTGGGGCCCAATTGCATGGTAGACCCAAAGTAATAGTTGTCTTCCTCTGTCAATGCAGTTTATTATGGCATCGAGAAATCATTCAGTAGTTTGGCTCCACATGTTGTAGTGGTAAGTGGAGGTCCACCTTTTGGATTCTGCTTGATTATGTCTATCTCTTCCCTTGTTGCATGTGCGTGTATGTGTTGTCAATTTTTGATCTCTTTGGAAACATTAATTAATAATATTATGCGAGTCCTTGATAAAGGCAATGCCATCAAGCATCTCAACCTTCCTTATCTCCTTGTTCTCCAATCCTACTTTGATTCCCAGAGCAGAAGGCTTAAGATTTGATGAGGGATTTCCTGTGGGATGGGATAAATGGAAACAAGAAGTTTCATTTGGTTAGTTGGGAGAAATTCTCAACTCCTATCAACAATGGTCGTGCATTCGAACAGTGGGGATAGTCAACCTCATTGTTAGGGAAGTGGCTATAGAGTATAGAGATATGCTAACAGAGAAGGGGCCATGTGCAGAAAGGTGATTAAGTGAGTAAGGCAACAACCAATTTGTTGGTTCCCAAAGAATGTGTAGGCCTTCTATGGGTTGAGTAAGTGGAGAGGCATAATGAAGGAGAAAATATACTTCTCATTATTTATTGCCTTTTCGTTGTGAAAGGGAAGAAAATATGGTTTTGGCTCTATATATGGATGCAGTGATAAAATGCAGAAAGACAACTTTATGGATAGTTTTTAAGGTAGAAAGGGGATAGGATGTCATGGCAGCCAAGAGTTATGGGAGATACAGGTCGTCACCATCATCAGAGATTTCCTCGATGAGACCCCTCTGTGGCTGGGAATTCCCGGAGGTAGGGACATTCTTTATGAGGCTCTGTTGTCATGTACATTTCGTTGAAGTGGACAGAATGATTTGGAGAGGAACATCTCCATAAACCTGTTTGGCCATGAGAATTATTCACTTCTTTTTGGAATAATTTTCACTTTATTTTAGAATCCGTGTTTGATGAACTAAAATTTCCAAATCCAAGTTGGAGTTGGATTCCAAATTTAGAGAAGTGCTACAAACCTATTTTCCAACTCTATCTTCATAAATTTCAAATAAAGTACTGTATTCTCTCCTCTCGTGAAAATGATCAAAATGGTCTTTAATGTATCTGGGTTGGGCTATTTTAGTCCCTCATATATACCATGTAGTCGAAATAGTCCTCAATATATGGAAAAAGTGATCATTTTTTTTTTTTGAAAATGGTTACTTGGAAAAAGTGATCATTTTAGTCCTTCATATATACCAACAACATATCATGTTAAATTCTATAAGTGGGGTCATGGAGGGTGATGTGTACGCAACCTTACTTTTACCTCCTATCTTCCCCTTGTTGAAGAAGGGTTGATGTAATGAATAAGGTTCAGGAAGTTACCGGAACCAAAGTTCCATTAGCAATAGGAGAAAAAAAAAAAAGTGAAATAAGCATCAAAAGGACATCCCTTGGACATAGTTGGACCAAGACTAACTGCGAGTTTAGAGTGGTTTACTATGTCTATATTTTAAGACTGAGCTTGCAATGGAGGTTTGGAATCATATCGCCTTTAAAATGTGAGATCCTTTCAAACGGATTCCAATCAAAGGTTGAATGAGATCGGTTCTCTTTTAGATACTAAATCTAAATCAGATAGCATAGATGGATGGGTGGGTCTGTCTTTCTATTCATATATTTGCTAATCAAAATGGATTTATTTAGTGTTGTTGCATAGCAAGAAACCCCAAATCCTTGATTTTGCCAGGAAAGATAGCATTGCTTTGGACCCCCGCAGGCGAAGGGAATAAGCTCGACTGCTTCTACTCCATACTTCTTATTCTTCGTGCCTGTTCTGATGCGCTTTGCGCGCCATTGATGCTTTTCTCTCTCCTCTTATTCTTCATTGGACGGTTTGGATGGACTACACTGTTCTTTCCCAACTAAAATTGGAATGGTTGTATCACATTGAGATGACGATTGAGATAAGGAATTTGTATCCCTCCTATTTAGACTTTTGGACTCTTATCTTTCTGAATCAAGATGTATTCGTGTATATATTTCACAGAAACGTGAAGTCAAAGTGGGCAATAAAGTAGCTAGAAGACACGGAAATAAAGGTATCATTTCCAAATTTTTGCCTAGACAAGATATGCGTTATTTACATGATGGAAGATCTGCTGATATGGTCTTTGCCCATTGGGAGTACCTTTATGCATGAATGTTGGACATATAGTTGAATGTGGATATTACCAAGTGCACATAGCCGAAAGAGATGAGCCCAAGACCATGTGTGTAAGAAGGCATGGAGCCTTCGAGTTTGGTAATATGCCAATTTGACCACTATTAGTTGATAAAGCAATTTCTTCCACTTCTGAATCCCAAACAATCCAATTAGGGGTCACTACACTAAGATTACCTTCTTTGGTGGGATGGATTGTTCTTCATCTAAAGATATAAAGAGTCCATAATAGGTGACCTCTTGAAAAAACAGTTAAACCCCCCACTTGTACATCTAATAAGTAAAAATATCACAGCCGTCATTTACACACCTTTACCTTATGGGCGATCTATTACCCCCTCATCCTTGTTTGAAGTGAAATTAAAGAAAGACTGAGAGCTGATGTGGCAATGTGTCATCACCTTCCTAGAGGCGTGAAGAAAGTGAAAAAGAATTAAGCCAATCAAATTATACATGTGTCATCTTTCAATTTATTTGTAAACTAATTACAGTTAATTATTTATTCTTAATATATTTTTCCATTATTTAGTTTCTTATTCTTTAATTTTCTTTCTTTGCTGTTTTTTACTTTTCCTGTTTCTATTATTCGTTAAAAGTAATGTTGTATTTTTTCAGCATTAAGGATATGTTGGCTCCCATCAAAAGAAATTTACAACTGAATCAAACTGAACAAAAACTTGCTACACAAAAACTTTGCAGCAAAAACTATACGGATCTTATAAATTCTAAGTCTGTCCAGCATCCTTTATACCCTCCTCTTTACACAAAAACAACATACCCAGTGTAATGCCACAAGGGGGTTTGGGGAGGTTAGAGTATACTCAAACCTTACCACTACCTCATGAAGGTAGAGAGGCTGTTTGCGGCAGACCCTCGGTTCAAATGCATCAAATTCAAGTACAATGGTGCAGTTTGGAATATGTAGATGAGCCTATATCTGTTAGAGATGTCCTAGGTCCTATGTATGATGAAGTAGGATCTAGTTTAGTTTTGTTTTAAGCACACGCAACTGTATGTAGCTCCATGATGTAAATTTGGGACCCCTGCCTATAGTGCTGAAGATTAATACACAAAACTGTTGCCGTTGTCAAAAAATTCAAGTACAAAGAAGAAGAAAACAGTGTAGAAAAAAACATAGAGACTAACAAGGGAGGCAGGGCTAAGGATACAAGAAAGAAATAATGCGATAATAGCAACACAGTAAACAACAGACGATAATTGATATTAAAATCAAGACCTAAAATAATACGGCTAGTACAACGACAAACACCAACAAGCTTTTAAGCACAACCACCTTCCACTACCTACTAACCTTCTCCCTAGTATGCGTCCTCCACACCCTCCTCTTTACACCAAAAATAGGAAGTTCTTTTCCAGTGGATTTTCTGAACAAGTTCAGCAGTAATCTCAAAGCACCTCGTGTTTCTTTCTCTCCAGATTGACCACCATTTATAGGATGTAATCATATTCCCTTCTGACTTTTGCTCCCCTTTCTCCTGATCCAACAGCTCTGCAGGTTAACTGTGTGTTCTGACATTGTCCATCTAGTTTGTGTCAGCTCTAAGAACAGAGACTATAGCTGAGAAGTAACTTTACAGTGTAAGAACAAATCACTATTAGTTTAATTACATAGAGAGCATTATGAGGCCATCTGAGAACTTCTCCTTTAGAGCTTTTCATGCGTGAGACAGGCCCTTCTGGCCACCAGCTAGGTAAAACATCTTACCTTAACTAGTATGTTGTTCTTCCAAATCTTCCCCCTAGGGCCATCTATTCTCCCTGGTACTTCCTGCACTTTGCTACTGTATAGCCTGTTAACTGAAAGCTTCCATAACTGTTGTGTTTCCATCTTACTAAATCTGCTTTCATGTTTGTGCCCTTGAAGCTATTAAGATCCTGCAATATACCAACTACTCTCATTGACCAATCATTCAAGTGTCTTCTAAAACTCAGATTCCATCCTTGAGGAGACCATATTTCATTTGCCATTGCCCACCTTGAATCTTCTGACCCATACAAAGCTCTTTCCAGAACTGAATCTTGCTACCATTGCCCACCTTGAAAGTAATATCTCTGACGAACTGGTTCCACAAGTTCCTAATTGTTCTCCAGACCGAGACACCATAGTTACTATTGACTGTATTGGAGCATCAATGTCTATTCTGCCCATAATTGCTGACAATCACTTCTCTCCACAGGGTTGATCCTCATCGCCAAATCTCCATATCACCACTTGGTTAGTAGATATTTGCGTTGCAACCCCTGGTTTCTGATACCAAGACCACCAAAACTTCTACTCAGTTGTGCAGTTTTCCATTAGACCAAATTCATGCTTTTAACCTCTTTATTGCCCAGCCATATGAAATCCCTCCTTAGCTTGTCTATTATTTTTTCAACCTTTTCAGGCATAGGGAAGAGAGATGTGATAGGTTGGCAAAAAGTCTAGGACAACTTATCAGGATGGTTCTTCCTCCCAAAGAAAGGTACTGTGCCTTCCAATGCTAGTTTTCCTTCTGTTTTCGCAATGACACTATCCCAGCTCACCAGCTCTGTGTTTGTTCCCAAGGGCATGCTAAGGTACACTATTAGAAGTTCCTCGATTCTACAACCCAAAATCTTTGCTGGTCTCCGTATCCGGGGCACTTCTTTAAAAGGATAAACACAACTTTTCGTCCAATTTACAGACAACCCAGAAACTGCCTCAAAAACACTAAATGTATCTTGATAGTCTTGAGTAGTTAATCCTTGGCTTTACAAAAAATGAATGTCTCATCAGCGTAAATGACATATTTGCATATCCACCCCTGAGTGACTGCCTATTTTAAAACCCTTCAGCAAGGTATTCTGAATGGACATTCTAATCATGCTGTCAAAGCCTTCCATGGCTAAGATGAATAGGAATGGAGATAAGGGATCTCCCTGTCTAAGATCTCTCTCTGAGAGGAAAAAGCCAGCAGATTCCTCATTTATCAAAATAGAATACATGGCAGTTTTAGTGCAGGCTTATCCATTTCAAACCATCTCTCACCAAAGCTCATCTGATGAAGAATATTGAGAAGGAAGTCCCAATTGACATGGTCATAAGCCTTCTCAGTATCTAGTTTACATGATGCCAGGGCCCAGGGGTATTCCCTTTAATTCTAGTATCCATGAACTCACTGGTTATGAGGGCAACATCCATGATCTGTCTACCTTTTATGAAAGTCATTTGGTATTTGTCAACCAATTTGTTAATCACTCTCAACAGGCTTTCAACCAAAAGCTTAGCTATTATCTTGTAGGTCTATAATCCCTGAGTTCAACTTGTCTTTTTTGGGATGAGAGCAACATATGTAGCATTCAAGCTTTTCTCAAAAACTTGTTTATCATAGAAACATTTGATGGTGCTCATTATATCTTCCTTGAGTAATGCCCAGAAATTCTGTTAGAAACTCATGGGGAACCCATCAGGACCAGGGGCCTTGTGACTTGCACGTAACTTGATTCCCTACAATACCTCCACTTCCTCAAATTGTCATTAACTCCAAACTTTCTCCTCTGAGTTGATATTACCAGATCCATGTAGGTTGAGTTCTGTCCTCCTCCATTATTCTGTTTCTTTATAGTTTATACAATAATTGATAGAAACTGACAATTTCCCTTCTTATCTCTTCAGGATGAGTCATCTCTCCTTTTGTTTCCAACCTGTCGATATTGTATCCTTTGTGTGCTGTGGCCATTCTGTGGAAATATTCGGTGTTCTTGTCCCCTGCTTAAGCCATTGAATCCTAGACCTCTGCCTCCAAACTATTTTACATTTCCGGACATATCCTCATATTCCTTAGAAAGTTGGACTCTTTGTTATAGTTTATCTTCGATGAGAGTTCTCTCCTGAATTCCCTCAGACTAGCTAACTGATTCAGAACATCCTTCATTCTCTGTCTCCAGTCCACCCTATTTTCCAGTCCCCATTACTTCAACTTCTCTTTTAACAATTTCAGTTTTGAGGGTAGAATAATGGCTGGGGTCTCATTAACTGAGAAACAAGACCACCATTTCCTTACCTTGTCCAGAAAGCCCCCTCGATTTGCATCCACCATTTCTCAAAATTGAAGTAAAATTTCCTCAAATTTAACTCACAACAGGTTAGCATAATGGGATTGAGGTCTCACGAGCCTTGGAAGGGTACTTTGCCTTATCTGTATGAAGACTTCATCCCATTGATGAGTGTATAGGAATCTGTTCAATCTAGAAGCAGTCAAATGGTATTCCCCTCTTCTCCAGGAAAAGGATCCTCCAAATAAAGAGGGATCAAATTACTCCATATCATTGATCCAATCAGAAAATTCAGACATAGCTCCTGTAAGTCTGTGACCTGATGATCTCTTTGAGAGGTATCTTTTGACATTGAAGTCAACCACAAATCACCCTGGGTCCTGTACAGATGCACCTTAAAAGATCCCTCCATAGTTCTTTTCTTCACTTTGTTGCAGTTAGCATAAAATGAACCTAGAAACCAGTTGAGATTCTGATTAACAACTTCAAACTTTCAGGTGATCAATTGCCCTGCCACATCCACCAGCTCACCCTTCCAATATCTCCTATCTCACATTATTACTATCCCTGGGTACTCCCTACAGCAACTAGATGTAACTCACCCAGCCATCTATTGAAACAGAGTTGTTTTATCAGATGTGAATCTGTCCCCTCCAATATATGATATTGACATCCACCCCCCATTGCTGCTTATACTTCTGACAATTCTCCTTTTCTTCAAATTGTTCACCCCCCTGACATTCCAAGTAAATATCTTGATCTTTGTTGACAAGAAGCCATTATTATCCTCCCCCTGTTCCTCGGTCACCATCCTTGGAATTCATACGAAAAACTAAATTTCTAACTTTTTTCTGAACTGTTCCAGTATGTTTTTTTTGGCATCTCCTTAAGTCAGCATCCTCTTTTGATCAATCTTCATAGGAAGCTCGAAGGCAACCTTATCGCATCTCTCAAACGCACCTCAAAAGAACCTGCTGTGTTTGAGCACATTTGATTGTACCCATAATGAAGCTCTGTCTTCAATGTCTTTGTCCAACAACGGTTCATCACTTGCAAGGGGACATGGTTCATCACAGACCATCAATTGCCCCCCCCCCCCCCTGCAGACGCCCCTGGAAATTTGAATTTTGCAAAAAAAGACTCATATGATCCAACTAAGGATGCTTGCACCTTTTTCTTGTTTTCTTAAAAATAAGATTTATCTCCCTTCCCAGCTCTCTTAATACATTTATATTTGTATTTGTGCTTATGGTTTGTTTCGTAATGATGATCTTCTGCTTTGGCTCAGTGGTTATTGGATTCATACAACACTCAAATACTTATCATGGTATTTCTGGCTATAATTTCTATGCTACTGGCTGGTTTCCTTGCATACCACACCAAACTGTGTGTCACAAATACCACAACAAATGAGGTAGTCATTTTCTATTTAGTTCAGTTCAATACATATTTCTAGTATCTTATTGATGGTTGTGGTTTAGCTGTGTGCTATGGCATTTTTTCTCCTTTGTAGTACCTGCATTTCCTTTGGAAGTGAGCTTATGGAACTCACATGTCTAATAATAGAACACTTGTAATTTGTTACTATTACATTACTTTCTTGGACCATTAGTGCCGCCTAAAACTCTGCCAAGAGAGCGCTGCTTTACGCTAAAATGAAAAATGCCTTTTGTATCAATCATTGAAGAAAATTTGGGCCAGTTGGAGATGATTAGACGTCAAAATATTTTGACAAAGAAGAAAAAAACATCTACTCTTACAAGTGTGATCAGGTTTGTATAACAATATTTGGATCGACTAAAATATTTAACTTGGAGTTAATTCATTTTGGATTCTTTTGCTAAGAAGTCTTGGGATAGAAGCTTGCAGCATACTCTTTTAGGGTGACAGAATTTCCTTTTTTTTTTAAAAAAAAAATTTGACTACGCAAAGAAAAAGTAAAGTAAATAAGAAGGGACACAAGATAGTGATAAAAAACTCATTAGAACGTCCTAATCGTAGAAATGCATTAGTATATCATAATCATATACCTTATTGGTTCAGCTTAACTTTAAATTTTAGAAGTTGAAATAACAGTTTGCTCTTAGCTCTCATCTAAAGCTAAATGTGCTCATGTGAACTGCAGACTTTCAAATGGAAAGAGTACTTAAGCTGGAAGAGGAAGGTTAATGAAGCAAAGGCAAGTGCAGCAGCACTCAAAGCAAGTTTGGGTGAATTGAACCATGAAAAGAAGCACCCTGTGAGCAAATGGAAAGCCTTCTTCCAAAGGTCCCCTCTTGAAGAAGTGGAGGTTGTGAAGAATAACATTTACGATAGAGGAGTGCTCCAGAATGTCTTTGAGATTGTAGTTCCTCTTTCATCAAGACGGTCATTTTTACAGAGGAAACCAAAATCAGGTTAGAGTTGTCAGTTTGTGAACCATAATCTCATAGGGGCTTGGTAGCTCATCCTTGGTTCAATGTCTTTAGTATAATAGTCATATTAGCAAGGAGCTTAAATGTGAAGAATAGTCATTTTTGCCAAACATATCACTGACAAGTATCGAGGAAGGGGGTTAAGTTCGTGCTCCGGTGTTGGTTCTTTTTGCTTTTCTGCAGTTGCAGCTATTGAATGGAGGTCCTTACTGCTCTTTTTTTTTTTTGTGCATTCTACTTCCTACTTGTGGTGCAGCCTAGGTTACCTCATATTTCTAGGATGGTTTTCAATCTGTATTCGACTTTTTATACCTCTGTGCTGCTTAGCAGCAGATTTAATTATGTACGATGTAATAGGATGAGAATGAGTGTGCTATACGTTTCAATCCCAATGTATACTGTATCCACCAGCAGTGGAACTGGAATGCGGATTGAGTTCAAACGAATTTTGTGCTCATGTTGCCATAAAGAGAATGTACCCAGCAGCTCAACTTTCTTAAGCTTTTTATTAGGTAAATGTATTCAGTGATGTGTGGAAACTCTTGTAACTCCAAAAAGTAGGGTAGCTGCAATAAAATGTGTTTTTTTTTCTTTTCAGAAAAAGCTCCCAAACTTCTAATACAAATATGTAGGGGTACAGGTGAAGTTGAATCAAATTGAAGGAAAAAAGGGTACTTTTTTTAATTGGTTGTAATTTTAGAAATCAACATATGCATGTTTGGTCTTGGTTTTAAGCGAAAAAATAACAAAAAAATCGAACCAAATTTACTATACAAATAAATCGATTTAAAAAATTACTAGTTTCTTGACAGGTATGTTGTACATGTATAATTTGAAGAGAAGAAAATAAATTTATATTACATTTTAATAAATAATTTGAATGAAAATTTCTGTCCAAACAAGCAGTAGACATCAAAAGTTTGTTCCAAACAAATAAACTTCACAAGCAAATAATTAGCTTGAATCATTCATGTAACTTATTTGAGCACAGTAGTAACTTTAAGCTTCACAAGCAAATAATTAACTTGAATCAGAGTCTGTTTGACATTGCTGCTAAAAATTGCTTTATTTTCAGAAGCACTTTTCTAAAATAGCTTTTTAGAGAAGTGCTTTTGAGAGAAAGCAATCTGTATTTGACAAATTCATTTGAAAAATGTTTTTTTATAAGAAAATTGTGTTTGACTAATCTTTTTTGGAAGAGTACTTTTGAGAGTCAAATTATGATTAAGAGCAAATATTAATTTACTTTTAATGTTAAGATTATTTTATAGAAAAAAAAACTAATTTAAACATCTATTACAATAAATTAAATTCAAATTTTGTTTTTATTAAATCAAATCAAAATGTTCATATTCAAACTTCCAATCCATATTGTACATTTTTTGAAGGGTTGAAACCTTTAATTGTTTTTTTTCATTCTTTTCTAATTTTACAAAAATATTGTTATTACCTTCTTCTTGATTTGTAATTTTGTAATATAATAAGTAAAAAATAAATAAAATAATATTATGTAAAAGTAAAATAAAATATAAAAATAAAAAATAAAATTATTAAATGGAACAAACACACGCGCGCACACACACCGCGGGCATACACACTATAGTGAATGCAACATGATCATATATTTTTGTTTTCCTCTTCATTTGCTATGTATCGTTCCATATATATATTTTTTAAAATATTTATGTTTGAGTATGATACTTTTTAAGTATGAATTTCTTGTTATTTTGTGTTCATTTTAATTTGAGAAAACGGTATGTCACAAGATACACTCCTTGTTAGCTATATAAAATAGATAAGAAAATAGTGATGATCATAAAATAATCTTAAATCAAATTAAATATTTTATAAATAATACTTTAAATTTTATTCATCTATTAATGTTTATTATTTAAAAATTTTAATATTTTATATCACGATGCAATTTCTTTAAGATACTAAATACTTTCATTAGACAACAAGCAAAAAATAGATTGTGTATAAATATAAAATATTAAAATATTTATGGTAATCCTTATTAGTGTCATGCCTATACTAAATTTCAAGTATGAATATTTACGTGAAAAATTATATTTAAATGGTGCCCATAATTTATGTTCATAACCTCAAGAGGAAATACTTTTGATGACATTTTAAAAAAATATTTTGTTGGTTAGATTTTCTTACAAAAGTTAGTAAAGTAAAAAATTATACTACTAAAAACCCATATTTAAACTTTTAATGTATTCTGAAATGTTTCAATGATATCTGGTCATTTTGATCTCAAAATACAAGTAACTCTATGCCAATTTGTATTAATAATTTATTAACACTTGTTCTTTTTTCTTTAAACTATAATTATTTAATAAAGAAATCTAATGTAGTATTATTAATTCTATTTTACTACACCGTATACTATATATACATATACACATGCAACACGCGTGGCTTGAAGCTAGTATAACCTTAAAAACATGAACTCCTTACTCGGATTCTAAATTACTATAATATTCATAATCTTAGATTGTGACTTTTTCAAGGAGTTGTGACTTTTTTCGAAGGATTGTAATTTTTCGATGAGTTGTGAGTTTTCGAAAGAGTTGTGACTTTTCCAAAGAGTTGTGACTTTTTCAATAAGTTGTGACTTTTTCAGAGGGTTGTGACTTCTCGAAAAGGTCATGACTTTTCAGATAAGACATAAAAATATTTGTTCATACTACCCTTTGTTGACTATAAATAGAGGGACTTCCTCTCGTTTGTCAACCACATTTTCTAAATCTTCTACTCGTCTTCTTCTTGCATTTTAATTTTTTTTTTTTGTGATTTATTGTTGTTGAGTGAGTTCGAAGTTTAGCGAAATATGAGGTACCACTATTCTGATGAAGTAAGTCGTTCTATCCTAAGAGGGTATATTCCATAACCTCAAGTACTTGAGGAAAATAATTTTTATTAGATAATAATAATTATTTTTGCTTAATATATACATTAGTATGTAATGTTCCAATATATAAAAGTTAACATGATGTAGTCTAAATTCATTTGTCTTTGTTAACAATTTCTCTTGTGGTGTAGATATATGCTTCTGAATCTTTTTCAAAATCTAGAGAATTGTCACGATTTGTTTTTGATGCTCAAGACAAAAGAATGACTTTATTTATCAAAACTACCTATGTGATTTAGACTCTCCTGAAATTTGCTTCAAAATGGTTATTATCATATAAATATTGTCCTTTTGTTTTACTTATTTACTATTTCTTAATATTTCAGTAATTTAGACGAAGAAAAATTCAAATGACTTGTACTAACGCCAGTTGAAGTTTGTATTAGTTTAATTTTTATTATCTATTTGATAGTTAACTTTATGAGATGAATATTTTAATTAATGCAAATATATATTTATATTTAGGTAGGCATTTGTGTTTAAATTAAAGTGTTATATATGTCACAAATGTATATCAAGTTAATAAGATCTTCTAACTTCAAAATATATTATTTAAAAATGTCTCGATTTTTTTTCAATTGTGAAAATATAAAATGTAATTGTTCTATTCACATGTTCATATGACATCTAAACAATTAAACATGAAATACAAATGCAAAACACATTGTTAGATGACAAGAAATGGTTAGATGACAAGAAAAATACAAAAAAAATAAATTGTTTATAAGGTAATATTAGTGAGATAGATTAATTACATGATTGAACCTCATCAAATTGAAATAAATATGTACATTATTGTATTTAATTAATAAAGTTTTTCATTGACTATCTTCATAGGTTTGCATGAATAAGAGATATCTATGATGATATACATTGAACATTCACAAAAGAATTTGCAATATTATTTTTTGCTAAGCTTATTATTCAAATCTTCGCTTATATATATATATATATATATATATATATATGGATTAGACGTTTACTCTTGAAAAAAATAATTTTCTACTTCTATTTTTAAAAAAATAGAAATTTTTAATTTTTTTTCTCAATAACAGAAAAATTGCAGCTGCTTCTATTTAGAAGCAATTTTACGGGTTTGCCAAACACCTATTTTTTTCAACAAAAGTATTTTTTCCCTCAAGATAAGTGTTTCTGAGCTCCCACCAACAATACCAAACATGCTCTTATTCAAGTAGCTTATTTGAGAAAAGTAGTAACTTTATTGTAGAGTTTAATCATATAAAAGATGTCGAGTAAAGATGATACAATTCACAGGATTGAAAATATCCGTTTTGTCGTTCAAATTTGTATTGGAATTGGTAGAGCAGAGAACTTAAATGTAACACCCCAGAAAGTTTTGAGCTAAGATTCGAACCATTCTTTGTTGAGAGTAAGATTTTACCGAGGAATTTGAATTTTCTGAAGTGTCAAAGGTCGCTAGATATATCACCTTGAGCTTAAAGAAGAACTAAAGAGAATTCCTTCAAGTTATTCCTAGGTTCTTCTAGGTTTTAGGTCAACTTCAAACGACCATAGCTTTTAGCACATGATGATTTATGAGATCTATAAGATATCAAATGAAAGGCCTTGTAATCCTCTTTTCAACACCACCAAGCTTGCTAATTTTCGAGCTCGTATGTGGGAGATATACCCGTTTGAAATAGAGCAGTCTAATTAAGGAAAGTTACCCAAAAATATGAGGGATATTTTGGTCTTTTCCTTACTCAATTAGCTAAAATGAGTTTTACTAATATTTTTGGGGAAAATCTTTTTTAAGTCGGTTTTCATAAATCCAAATACGCTTAGGGTTTTAGAAGAAGGTTCATTTAAGCCATTCCTAAGTTCTTTTAAGTTTTGAGTTAACTTCAAACGACCATAACTTTTAGCAGGATGAGTTAGGAGACCCATAAGATATCAAATGAAAGATCTATGAGTTCTCTTTCCAATGCCACCGAGTTTTCTAATTTTTGAGATTGTATGAGGGAGATATTCCCATTCGAAGTTAGGATGTCCAATTAAGGAAATCTACCCCAAAAATATGAGGGGTATTTTTGTCCTTTCCGTACCCAGTTGGATTTAAACGTTTTAGTAAGATTTTAGGAGTCTTAACTGACTGGAATCAATTTTAGTTATTCCAAAATCGCTTAGGGTTTCTAGAGGAGTTCAAGAAGAGAAAAGAAGAGAATAGAGGAGAAAATAGAGAAGGTTCAAGGCGTTCGTTAAGATTCTTGCGATTCTTCAAGGGATTTCGCCAAGGATTTTATATTAAGAGGTATGTAAGCTTCCATTGTATTGGGTTTGTTTTCCCACACGCCAATCATGTGTTTCTTTTACGAATTTTATCCATGAGATTGAGTATATTGATGATCTGGTTGAGTTCTTGAAGTTTTGTGCTTCAATTTTGATAAGGAAGTCTGTTGAGTTCTTCAGGTGAGAGTTGCGTATAAGTGTTTTTCCTGGCGGGTTTTTGGTATAGAATTCTCTATAATTAGGTTGGGTTTAAGTATCCGAAAGAGTTTGGAGGAGATCATTCAAGTTTAGACGAGGTAGGGTTGGAAAAAATTGAAGAAAAGTTCATCGGATTCATTTGGAACGTGGCTGGGGTGGCGCACCCCTGTTATGCCTGAGGAGCTGGCGCCCTGCGCCTGCAATGCACCCCAGACCAGCCTCAGTAAACTGAGTGCTGGCGCGGTGCACTAGTGCTGCTCTAGGGACGTCAGATCCTTTCCACCTCCGTTCTTCGTTCCGTATTTGATCTTTCAAAACATGTCTTCGCTCTCTTAGTGATTTTTGCTATCCAAGTTACATCCAATCATCAAGAAATAGTATATATCAAGTCACGATCCTTGATTTCATAATTCGAATTCTAGGAAGAGTTAAGAGTAGAATTTAACAAAGTCTTTGAGTTAAATTGTTAATCCTTTGAGATCAACTATCGATATGAATTTTTAAAAGGGTTCCTTCAATCCCTATTGATTCTAAACACTGTAAAATACTTATAGACATCGAGAAATCATTCATAACATGAATCATAACCTTAAATTCATAATTTAAATTCAAGGTAGACTTAGAGTCAAGTCTTGAGGTTTTTTTTTGACAAAGTCCCTTTGAGTCTTCTAAAATTCCTTATAAATTGTTTCAAGACTCAAGTAAGTAAGTATGAGAATGACGTTAAGGTATTCACGAGTTTATATTATCATTTATATCCTTGAGTCGAGTCAAGTCATTCCCATAATTCCGCATGAACTCCATAAACTGAGTATCTTTGAGGGAAGTAGTATCTTCAAGTTCTATGTTCTTGAGTATTGAGTTTCTAATACTTTTTAAAACTATATTTCATAAACTATGGAATATTATATGTTATCCAAGGAGATCCTTGAGATGAGTGGGTCGTTCCATAATCCCACTTGAACCTATAAGTCAAGTATTCGTGAGATGAATAGTATCATTGAGTCATTTGAATTATGGAGTCATTGAGTTTGGAGTATTGAGTTCTATGTATGGTTATTGGAAACTTTGAATTGAGTCATTCATGTCCATAATCAGGCATGGACCCTATTTTAAGAAGTCTCTTACATAGTTTGTTTGAAGGCTTTGTAGATACTAAAATTATATTGATAAATCCATATTAAATTTTGTATTAATCCATAAATTCATGATATATTGACCAAGTCAAATTACTGATTAATAAAATTGGATTAATATTTAAGTCAAAATATATGATTTAAATAAAGTCAAAATTACATTTGGGTTAGTTCATTAAGTTGACAAGACAAGCCAAACTCATATTCTTCAAGCCCAAGGACCAAAATTACTTGGACGAAAATAGCCCTAAATCCTACTCAAGCCTATATAAAGAGGTCTTCATAAGACCAACAATAAGGAAGACGAAGAAAAAAAAGAAGAAGACACATAGAAATACATAGAGAATCCTTGCTCTTCATTGGTGACCTGCAAGTCTTCTGCATAGAGAGAAGTTTCGCTCCAAGTGTTGAGCTGCAAGTAAAAACAAGTCTTCGCTTCAAAAGCTGAGCCACAAGTATTCCATCGAATCAAGAACATTATTGAAGAGAAGAATCAGGGAATTACATATCTTTTCTTAAAGATTTTATAAAGATTGTTTACTTTATGTTTACTGTATTTTAGGGACGAAGCTTTAGATGCATACAAATTGGCACGCCCAGCGGGACAATCTTTACCGTACATCTTTACTCTTAAAAAAAGCAAAGTTGAAAAACAACGAGTTGACTTCAAAGAAGATCAACTCAAAATATGCATCTGCCTCCAAATCTAGATCTACATCCGTATCCACATCTGCATCCATATCTGGACCTGCATCCATATCCACATCTGCATCCGTAAAAATTGATGGATTGAAATTCTGCATCACTGTGGAAAACATCCATGATGTTACTGTAGGAAAGATAGGACCTATCATAAGGAAACAAGCCAAATTGCTAGTATAACATGCATCACGAGTGTTGTTCGAATCTACTATTGTCTTTGGTTTGTCTCCAAAATGTGTGAAATCTCCTGAAAATCTGCAAAAGAAGACATCGCCAAAATGGTCAAAAGGGTTCTTTCCCGATTGGTCCTATCTACATAATAAAAGCCTTTCACTTCAGCCGACAATGATGTCTTAAGCACGGGATCTACCCCACATAACATGTTTGCATTTTATGTTTTGTGAAATCAATGTTATTCTCGTTCAACTACGATGATAAGGCACATAATGGTGGTCAGAACTTCCATAATAGAAAAAAACTTGCAAATCCGACGAAAGTAGTTGAAGGCTTATCGAAGCACATCAAAGGTCAAGACGTCCAAATTACCAAGTTAACGAACATGATGGAGAATATGGAGAAAAGAGAATCCATACAATTATGCGAAAATCTTCATGAAACTTAGGAGAAAAGAGAGTCGTTTGCAAAACAAGAAACAATCATCAAGGAGTTTCAAGTGTCTGCTAAAGGTCTGATTCCTATTGACAAATTGAAGGACTTTATCAAAAAGGCTATTATAGATAAATCTGAGTCCACGTCTAAGTTTTCTCTCACATATGTAGATCCGTATTCTGAAAGAATTGATAACCTACAAATGCATATTGGATATCAACCTCTTAAGTTGCAGCAATTCGATGATAATGGAAATCCAAAATAACATGTGGCACACTTTGTAGAAACTTGCAATAATGCTGGAACAGATGGTGATTATCTTGTTAAGCAGTTTGTTATATCTCTCACAGGAATTGATTTTGAATGGTACCTAAATCTTGAGTCTAGTTCTATCGATAGGGGAGTAGATGGAGCAACAATCCATTAAGCATTTATATAGCACAAGGAGTGTGGTAAGCATGATAGGGATTGCAAACTCCTGTCAAAGAAATGATGAACAAGTCATTGAGTTCATAAATTATTGGAAGAGCTTGAGTCTTAACTTCAAAGATCGCTTTAGTGAAACTTGTGGGATCAAAATATGCATCAAACGTTTGCATTGAGATCTTCGTTACATATTGCAAGACGTAAAGCCTAAAACGTTTGAAGAACTAGCAACGCGTGCTCATGATATGAAACTGAGTATGACTTCAAATAGACATCAAAAGTTGTCCAACTTTGAAACTTACAAAGAAAATATGATATTGAGGGTGAGGACAAGTTTTCATTCAAAACCAAAATTGAAGAGTCTATGTAAGTTGACATGGTCCTTGACATACCAGTCTAAACTTCAAGTCATAATTCTCCTTGATGTACGAGTATAAAATGCATGTCGTGAAATTCATAAAATTCAAACAATTTTTTCAAGATCCAAAACTCCTCAAATTCGAGTGAAATCTTCAAATCAAAATACTCCTAGCTATCTTATTCGAGCTAAGTCTTCATGGCATAAAATTTATCAAATTCGTGTAAAATCTTCATGTCATAAATATCGTTAAGTTCAAACTAAGTATTCAAGTCATGAGGCTTCTCAAAATTGAGAAAAAATCTTCAAGTTCCAAAGCTCATCAAATTCGAGCAAAATCTTCAAATCAAAATGCTCATTGGCGCACAAGTAAAATACATATGTCATGAAGATTATCAATATTTGCAAATTCAAGCAGAATATTCAAGTCTCAAATCTCACCAAATTTAGTTATAATCTTCATGCCAAAATGCTCATTGACATACGAGCATAAAATGCATGTCATAAATTTCATCGAATTCGAGCAAATAAGTCAAAATGCTTCTCGACGCATGATCCTAAAATGTATGTCATAATGCTTCTTGACGCACGAGTCTAAAATGCATGTCATGAAGCTCATCAAATTTGTGTTAAGTCTTAAGTTTAGAAGCTCTTGAAATTCGAGCTAAGTTTTCAAATAAAAATGCTCTCCAAACCTTCAAGTCAGAATAACTCCATGAAAATGACTTGAATCTGCAAGTCTTTACTTTTATCCCTTATGATTTAAATCTATATGATCCAAAAAAAAACCCAATAGGTTGAAAACCTTGGAATAAGTGGCCTAGAATTTTTTTTAAAAAAAACTCACAATGTTTTGCATTGATGTGTAAAGTAAATACATTTTATTACTTCAAAATTGCAAGAGTTTTAATACATTAAAAGAAAGGATGAAAAAAATGGACATATCATCCCATATAAAAGGTCTAAGTAGAAAAAGAATCAAACATCAAGAAGTGGTTTGTCAACTCGTCTTGGTTGTCTTTATCAAGTTCACACCACCTTTTCATCAAATATCATTGCTTCAAATATTTTTATGAATCGATGCAACTGTAAGTGAGCCTCTATCTTTGGCGTGGGGGCATATTCTGAAGTTTGATTGTGAAGTTGATCATGTGACAAGTAGTTGTTCTCCAGTATTAGGACATACTATACCAAAATCTCTTGCTCGCAAAAGTTAAAACTATAAAGGAGGAGACATAAATTTTGATTCGTCCAAGCTTCAAATTAAAGAAAGATGCACTAAGTGTTATTCTTGCCAAAACCACCATTGTAGAAGAAGATACACTAAGTGTGGTTCGTCATTGAAGTCGCAACTGCAAAAGAAGAGGCATCAAGTGTGATTTTTCATTTAAGTTGCAACTTCAAAAGAAGAGGCATCAAGTGTAGTACGTTGTCAAAGTTGCATCTCCGTAAAAAGATATTTATTGTGTGGTTCTTCATCAAAGCCACTACTCCAAATGAAGATGATCCACGCTGCAATTGTAGAAGAATATGTACTAAGTGTGGTTCATCTACAAATCCGCAATTGTAAAAGAAGAGGCACCAAGTGTGGTTCGTCATCAAAGTTGAAACTACAAAATAAGAGACATCAAGTGTGGTTCATATTTGAAGCCTTAACTGCAAAAAAGGATATTTCATGTGTGTCTCATCATCAAATCCACAACTCCTAAAGATGATGATCAATGTATGATTCTTCATCAAAGACGTTATTGCAAAAGAAGGTGTACTAAGTATGGTTCGTCGCTAAAGCCGCAATTGCAGAAGGACACAAAGTGTGATTCGTCATCAAAGTTGAAACTACAAAAGTAGATGCATCATGTGTCGTCGCAAATGCAAAATAAAATTAATCAAGTGTAGTTCATATTCAAAACCACAATTACAAAAGAAGATGCACGAAGTGTGGTTCATTTCCACCAAAGATACAATCACTAAAATATTATATCAAGTATGATTAATTGTGAAAATTGCAACTACAAATGAAGATGTATCAAGTGATTTCTCGTCAATTATGGATTACCCTTCATTTTTTATGGTATTATATTAAGGTTTTTTTGATACATCATAGGTCTACAAAAAAAGAAGAAGAAAAAATGATATGTCCTACGTTGCCAATTGCACGAAGCTTCAAATCGCTATGAAAATTTTAGCATATGCTCTCGTGATCATCATGATAAATTTGTTCTTATTGAATTAAGATATTTTTTTTATTTCTACATGTATATGATAACAAAATTTTCAATTGCTACGGAAAATCAATATGCTGCTCTTCGGCGAAGATGCAGAGAAGTAAACTCATAAATGTTGTTCAAAGTTAATTTGATTTCTACCTTTAAGAAAATCAATTTTGGTCAATCCACATGAATATTGAATTCGATTTTTGGATATATTGTAGAAGTAAGAGTCTATTTTCTAAAGAATGAAGTCTCTCTCCATTTGAGCACTCCTACATCAAGATACAAACATTTTGGTGAGACTCCACAAATCTGCAAAATAATAATGACAGAATTGAAGACCAACTTCAAAAATTAATTCTTGTCAATCCATCAAGATTTATAGCTTGAATTTTGGATATGTTTTGTACTGTGATGTCTAGCTTCTATAGAATGAAGTCAAATTTTCATTCACAGTCTTCTACATAAAGATAGAGACTGCATATAACTATAAAAATGACAGATTTGATAGAAAACTTAAATAGTCATTTTTTATCAATTTATATGGGTTTTGATTTTTCATTCTGGATATGTTGTAGCCCTTTTAGTCTAGTTTCTAAAACATCAAAACATTATGATTTTGATATTTCTACAACAAGTTATGAATTTTTTATCGCGGGCGTACTGTGCTGAAAAAAAATGATGAATATTGAGTTTGGTATTCCTCAAGTTGAAAATAAATCATTGTAAAAATATGTGTATTTATAGAAATCAAAAGTACATAAATTGTGTTACTAAAAATTATAGAAAAACCAAATTCAAAACAAAATTATGGTAAATTTTCCTAGGAACCAAATTATGGTAAGTTTCTATAAGAATCAAGTTATGGAAAATACTATTGGAATCAAGTTATGGGAAATTTCCATTGGAATAAACTATGTGATGTTTTGGAAGACTCCAAAAAATATATTTCACGAATTGTTCAAGCCTTGTCTTTAAAGGTTTGACAAGTTGGACACCGCAACAAGCCTTGAAGTAGGGGACATTTGTAGACAGTGAAATTTTATTGATAAATCCATATTAAATTTTGGATTAATCCATATATTCATGATACATTGGTCAAGTCAAATTACTGAATAATAAAGTCAAATTAATATTTAAGTAAAAAATATATGACTTAAATAAAGTCTAATTATATTTGGTTTAGTCCATTAAGTTGACAAGACGATCCCCACACATGTTTTTCAAGTCCAAAGGCCAAAATTTCTTGGACGAAAATAAGCCTAAAACCCTAGCTCAAGCCTATATAAAGAGGTCTTCATAAGACCAAAACTAAGGAAGAAGAACAAAACGAATAAGACTCATAGAAATACATAGAAAATCCTTGCTCTTCATAGGTGATTCGCAAGTCTTCCTTATAGAAAGAAGTCTTCGCTCCAAGTGTTGAGCTGCAAGTACAAAGAAGTCCTCACTCCCAAATTTGAGCCGCAAGTATTCCATCAATTCAAGAAAATCACTGTAGAGAAGAATCAAAGGATTACATATCTTTTTTTGAAGATTATTATAAAGATTGTAACCTTCGCATAAATTCAAATACAAATTTTGTTGTTTGCTTGTTATTTTTCTGTCATGTTTATTGTATTTTAGGGAGAAATTTTAGACACATGCTGGCTTGAGTAAATGAGTATGAATAAGAGTAGAGTCAAGTTTCATTTTCTTTAAAATGAATATACGTGAACTAAATATCCCAAGAGTAAATGTTTTCACATTTAAAAGAGGAGGAAAATGAGATTTCCAAAAGAGTTTTTAGAAGTTTGAGTACCATATCTTTTAAGAAAAAGATTTTTGAGTAATAATCTCAAAAACCAGAAAGAGTTATGTTTTATTTATATGAGCTAAGTATATTTTTTAGAGTAGTATTGAACACCGATATGGGGGAGAGTTTTAAAAGCTCACAGCTTCCATAAACTATGTAACAAACGTGGGTAGAAAGGCTCATACTTTTTAGATGATTCCTTATTGATTTTTAGCATAGACTAGTGGATCCACTTAGTAATAGGTTATATACCCTCGCAAAGTGTAGGATAGTTCTGACAGTGCTGGCTAGATAGTTGTATCATCCCATAGCTCACAGTGATGGTTGTTGGTTAGAGAATCTCCCAGAGTTACTCTGTATTTTTATATACAAACAGAGTTATTATTGTATTTTCATACAATTGAGTTATTACTGTATTTTTGCATATAAGTGAGTTATTGTCTATTGTTTAAACACTTTCATGATATTGCATATTTTATTGTTGCTGAGTATGTTGAGTCAATATTGAGTACCTTATTGTTGAGTTGAGCCCTACTTTTTTGAGTTGAGTTGAATTGTGTTTCACTGAGTTGCGTATCTTATAGCTGAGTTGAGCCATATTTCTCTAAGTTGAGGGGAACTATGTTTCATTGAGTTGAGTTGAGTGAGTTGAGAAGAAGTAAGTATGTTTCGTTTTCATTAGTTCAAGCTTATGTTTATGATTTATAATTTCCCTTACATGCTCGTACATTTGATGTACTGACTACATTTAACCTGCATTGTTTTATGATACAGATTCAAGTATATAGGGTCATCAATAGAAGCTTCGTTGATGCCACATGCAGTTCCATTCAACTTAGGCGAGCGTTGTTGTATTTCGGAGGATTTCACCTTTACCCTATAGTTAGTAGTTTTGAGATGTCGTGGGTCTTGGCCCAATATCTTTATGTAATATTAGAGACTTCATAGAGAGTTGATGAATTTTATGTAATTACTTTCTTCGGCTATTTTACAAATTTTTTTAAAAGGTTCAATAATTGATCTCCATAAATTTAATCAATTTTACGTTGATGTATGCTTGAATTAGTCTTTTGCATATAGTCAGCCAAGATGAGGGTTCGCTTGGAGACCAACAATGGTTCTCGAGTGCTGTCCACGTCCAGGGCTTAGGCTCGGAACGTTACATTAATATCAGTTAGTTTTTTAAACATGAGAATAAATAAAGTCTCCCTAAACAAGTAGTATCTAATTTTGTAAAGAGAAAATATATAATTACCCCCATCGAACTTATACCCTTTTCTGAAGTAAACACTTAAAAGTTTCTAGGAGTCATTTTACCCCACAAATCCATTTACACCCATAATAGATATATCATTTTAGCACCATGTGTGCCCCACTCCCCAATTTAAATCTTATTAATTATATTCTCAATCCCATTTACATTAAATTACTTTTATTTTTTACTTTATTCTTCTTAGTTTACCTTTTATTTACCCCCCGTGGATTGGATTGTAAATCTAACAATTAGAATATTAAGAGGCCATCGAAAATAAAAAATATCTAACAAAGAGTTGAGGTCAAATTTCACAAGGAGTTGTTAAAAGGATAAAAATTCAACTAGCAGATTAAGAATGCAACCGATTCATTGTAGCACTTTAAAACAATTAAGTGGATGATTCCACCAAACTAACTAAAATGGGGTTCGTATTTAAGTAGTAGTATTAAACAAAAAACTCAGGTATGTCACAAGTAAGAGATGATCTAGGGATGCTGAGGTTGGTATTGATGTCACATACGATAGAAGTGCTTGCTCAATAGTGCTAGACAAACATGGATAGGCTAGGTCATCTTCAATGAAAATAATCTTCTTTCTACCTCATAGCATCTTATCATAGAATCTCCTTTCAGACTCATCTATGTGAATTCCAAATGAACCCACTACCTAACGAGAATCTCTCATTCGAGCAGATTTGACGAATAGAAATGAATCATAACTTCTAGTTCGAGCAAATCATAAAAATCAAACATAAATTGCGTGAATCATATTATTCATCAACTTAAATTGATCTCTTTTGAACATCAATCAATGATCTAGAATAGGATTAAGTTTGCAATCTTAACCCATGAATTAACCCCATGCTAAATAACCTAAATCCATGGATGAGAAGCAATAAAACAGAGCAAAACACAAGACGTACTAAATTAAATCAACACCAACCCTATAATCACACCCATATGGTTGGGGTTTTAGCCACACATCATAAAAAAACAAAGAAATTATACCTATGATGCTACCAACCAATGTATTGAAATCAAGCAATAATTTTTAACACCCACTTCAATTTTAACCCTCAATTGTCAATTACAAGAGTGTTTGAAAAAACCCCAAAACTACGAAAAAAGTATTTTTAATTCCAAAAAGTAATTATGAAATTAGGAGAAAGTTTTTTGTTCCAAATCTCACATCCAAACATTCATTTTCTCTCTCTTTTGGTACTTATAGTTTCCCTAATTTAGCCCAAGATCCCATACAGGATTCACTCGATGTTATTAGTAAGACTGCTTAACTCATTTAGTGGATCACTGTTTGCTCTTTAGGTCGCCCTTGTTTTTATTCAAGTCTTAGTTGTTTGAATCTTAGTTGGCGAACACACTTGATTCCGCCTTTAACATTTGGCGGATCGTCATTACCACCCTGTTATCCCTTCCAACTTTCATTTTACTCAGAATTCTGTCACCTTCGGCGATGGACTTTAGCTCGACCTATCTGCTTTGGCGAATCTCCATTTTAACTCTATTTCACTAACATTCTTGAATATTTTTAGTTGTGAAAGCTATCAACTTTGGCGAGGTTTGGTTGATTTGGCAATCTGCCCTTTTGGTTAGACGACTATTGGTTGGGAGTTGTACTCCTTTGAATATTTTTAGCCCCTTTTCATGTATTTCGTCCTTGTCTTGTCCTTTATCCTTCATAACTGTAAAACATCAAAATATTATTGGAATAAGACATAAGTAGGAAGTGAGAACACTAACCATTGAACTAAAAAGTCCTCAAATGAGTAGAGATGTACCACTCATAAACACCCCATCTTACACTTTTTATTATCCTCATCTAAATTAAGAACATAATTATTTCAACAAGAATGTCTACAACATTTCTCAATGTGAGTTAACATGCAAGTGTCACCACAATAATACTAACAAGTATATGCAATAACTAAATCATGCTCAAAAAGCTTCAAATGGTAAGTGACGACATCAATACAAGCTCAAGCTCACTCATTCTCTCTAGTAAAGCAAAACCATGCTTCAACAAAAGCATTCAACTTCCATCACCTAAAAAATGATTCCATTCTCTCACAAAGCATATCAATGAAGAAGTTAGGAATCAATACAACTTTCACTTCGTGAAAGAAAAAACCATGCAAGTTTTACCATATAAATTTGCCCATATTTTCTAATCATCACAAAACCGAGTTTTATCAAGATTTCAAATGTATTTTTAAGCTTTTAATAGGGTTGAGGGTTAATCTACAGTCAATTTAGCCCAGTAGCTTCACCTTTTAAAAGAATTGTTGTACTCATCTTTGATGAGTGACATTTTTGCACTTATTTAAAGTCTATTTAGCTCATAAAAATTGTGTCCTGAATGCCTTAATATGTCCTAATCCGATTATATCTTGACGATTTGCAACAAAGAAGGCAAATGGATCAGGCAAGTTTTGATGTTTGAAAGAATGAAAAGAAACATAAAAAGAAGGGCGAATTATACATTGTTGATCGACAAATGAGAAATGTGGATGTCAGTGAGTATGTCCTCGTCCGAAATCAAAGTACACAAACTTGTATGTACTGAGACAGGTCAGCGAGCTCTAGAAGAGAAAGCAATGCACCGAATGAGATAGTCAACCTTGATGATCATTGCCGAAAATGAAAGTTCAAGGAGAAAAATTGAATGCTCGAAGGGTGAAAAAAAGTGGTACTTGATAATTCACCAAATGTGAAAGGTATACTCAAATGAGTTTACCAACTGAGGTTCAAACACCTCAAGCCTAGAGAATGAGAAGGTGAGCTGAGGCACAACAGGTAAGTAGCCAAACACGCTCGAGCCCAACTAATGTTGCCGAATGAGACACCCATTGGATTTTTGGGCCAAATTTTGTGAAACTATAAACAAACCAAAGGAGAGATAAATGAAGAGAGTTGTGGAGATTAGAAAGAATGAAAAATATTTTGAGTTTTGAGATAAACACTAGTACTTTGTGAAAAACACTTTCTAGCTTTTGGGGTTTTTCAACTTTGCTCCTGAATTTGACAAATTGATGTTCAACCCATAGTGGGTTTGTTTGTAATTGTTTAATTTCATGCTACCCATGGTTGCTTTCAAGGAAGGTATAATGTCTTTTCTTTTTGTGATGGGTGGTTAAAACCAAGATCTAGGGGTGCAATTATGTGGTTGGATATTGATTTAATGTAGTGGGTATTGTGTTATGCTCTATTTTATTGGTCTTTATACATAAATATGGGATAATTAGCATGTGATTAATTTATGGGTTGAGGTTGCAAAACTATTTCCTACTTCTAATCTTTTGTAGATGCTCGAATGAGATTGATTCTACTACAACACGAGCCTACACCCTGAACGTGATCGATACTCGAGAAACATTGCTGGTCGCAAGCGAACCCTCATCCTGGCTGACGACAAGCAAAATACTAACTCGAGCATACATAAGCATTAAAGTGAATGAAACATTTTAAGTAGTTTATTGAATCACAAAACTTTGCTAAATGTACTTAGTATGAAACATAAGTTTTAAAGAAAATATCTTAAAGTGAAAGACTCTCCAAAATTTTTTATTTATAAAACCTCTACTATTAAGGAAGGATGGCAGGACAAGACCCTCGACACCTCAAAACTACTAACCGAAAGTAACTGTGAAGTCCTCTTGCATTTAAGGAGGCAAACTAAAGCTAACTGGAGTGTAGAATGATCACAACAAGTGCCTGTTGATAATCATGAACACTTATATTTGCATAATAAAAGGACACAATTGAATGACATTAGTAAATTGGAATGTATGTGTCACGACCAGAGTCTAGACCCCAGACGAGACCGGCGTTGTTGACCTCTCAGAGGTTGCAGACAAGCCTATATACGTCATGCTTACTTCATCTAGGTTAATTTTAGCGGAAAATTTGAAATTTTTGTTTGCTTAACATACATGTATACATACTACTTAACATCATAGGCGTTCACAAATCAACCATCTAATATAGAGATGATCAAATAAAAAAAACAGTTCATAATTGCATTAACGTATTTTTTTTGCCAAAACGGCACCAATACAAAGTCTGAACAAAAGTGGAAAGGAACACTAGTGGAACATACTCCACTAGATATATCCTACATCTAAGCTAGATAATAACGGTAGACATCCTCGAAAGCACGAGGGCCTACCAAGTATGGTTGAAATCTCCACGTTCGGATACCTGCAATGTCAACCTGTAAGCTCTATTCTTTGTTGCTATTGCTTGATTGTATATAGTAACTATGTTATGATCTGACTGTCATTATGATAGATAGTTAGTAGTGTCATTCGTGGATGAATGTTCCTAAGGGGGGATAATGTAACAACCCTAAAAATGGGTTTGCTATGTAATGCTTAATGTGTCAAGAATGCCTATGATTAGACCGAGTTCACACGGATTGATGTGCGTAGAACAAGACCTCTGAACTCTTGCTACAGACAAGCCAACTAACTTGGGGAGTTATTTGAGATATAAAAGGTTGGGTCCAGCCATGTAGGTCTCTCAATACGAGGATTTACTTGAATGAGTGTTTACCGGACTTAAAAAGGAAAAATATTAGATTTGGAAAGTCTAGGGGTAAAATGGTCTTTTTACAGGCTAAGGGTAGTATCTTAATTACCCTAAATATATAATTAATTATTTAATTAAAAAGGTGGAGGGATATTTTGGGGAGAGAGGGCCGAAAATTTGCTCTTAGAGTGAAGTCCTGCTCCACCCAGGTTCGAACCTAGGTGGAAGTAATGATTTAAATTATTTTTTTATTTAAGTTGGTAAATTAATGTAATTAATTACTATTTATTATTTATTGGATGATTTAAAATAAAAGGGAAATCAGATTTTTAATATTTAACTAAACCTTATTTGACTAAGTCCTAAACTAGACTCCTAAGCCTAAGATAACTCTCTCCTCTCACGTCTATCTCTCAACAGACGTTCAATCCTCTTCTCTTTCACGTTCTATCTGCCAAAATAACTTCAAGAACATAAATATAAACCAAGTTCTTCACACTTGAAGAACTCACCACGAAAGATAGAAACAAACAACGAAATCAATCACGTAGGCAAAGCAAAAGTTGTCCGTCGACTTTGGTGTTGAACTTTCGGTGTTGGACGTGTGTTTGGAGGAGTTCTTTGGGCAGATGGTCGAGGTTTGAACGTCAAAAAGGTATGGGTTCTCTTATCTCTTGGTCCCTTTCCCAAGAGACCCCTTAAGGTTCAGTATATTCAGTTTGAAAACTAGGGTTGTTCCCCGTTGCATGTCCCTGTCACTAGCTCACATTGAATCATAGGTTGATTATGTTTGTTGGTGGAAAACTACGGATAAAATATGTTTTCGTGATAATTATGTGTGTATATGTATGTTCGGAATTATGTGACTTATGTTTATGTTTTCCGAAAATGTAACTACGTGCGTTTGGGTGTGTTGCCGTGGCTATTGGTCACAGTTTAGGAATTGAAATGGCATGTTAGTTCTTTGTATTTAATGTACACATGTGTATGTAAATCGTGATGTTCATATGAGATGAGATGTGTCTGATTTGAGTGATAATCACTTGGCTAAATAAATCCATGAAAATTCACCTAAACGTTCTAAATGCACTATGAAATTCCCCTAAGAATTAACGTGTAATGTAATGGAAAAGAAGATGAAAATGTAACTCAAATTTCCAGCACCTTGTTGAATAATGTCAGCCAAGTTAAGTTGCTTAAAATTACATGAAAAGTGAAGAAAAAAAAGTGAGGTCACTGAGAGTCGAACCCGTGACCTCACCACATTTAAAGTTGTGAAAATAAGGAAGTGAAAAACAATGTGGTAAGCGGGAATCGAACTGTGCTCCTGGCTGGAAAATAATGTATCAAAATGAGAAATGAGAGGAGTGGGACTCGAACCCACAACCTCTTTGTCAAGCTGAAGGAAAAATGTAAAGAAAATAAGTGTGAGGCATAAGAATCGAACCCACGACCTCTAGGTGGAAAAGGAGAATTAAAAGAAAAATAAAGTGAGGTTGTGGGGGTTCGATCCCACAACCTCACAGTCAACTCGAAAAAGTCAAGATCAAACAAAAATAAAATAATGAGGCTGTGGGGGATCAATCCCACAACCTCTCGGTCCCCAAACAGATAAAAGAAAAAGAGAAAATAAAGAAGAAAAATAAATGACAACGTTAGGGCTCGATCTCGGGTCCAATGTTGTGTGACCGAAAATAAATAAAAAGAAAAATGTAAGTTTTTTCCTAGGGATTCGAAACCAGGTTCCCTTGCCCAAATTTCTGTATTGATACAAAAGTCATACCTAAATAAATGTTCAACATAATGCTGCCTACATAGATCGAAATCGAGATCTTGGCATATATACAAGATGCATGTCTTGTACCACATATTCTTAGGAAGATATGAATCGCTTAAACGAACTATGAATGAAGCTTCATGGCTTGTATGTATAGACCCATAAGTCTAGCATATGTTAGAAGTAAGTGGACCTAAGATGTATGTAATAAAATAATGATATGAACAATGAAATGATGAAACCCTAGAAGGGTTAAGTAAGAGTGTGAACCACACTAAATGTCCAAGTGCATTGGCATATGATGAAATGAACATTCACGTAAAAAGGGGTGAATAATTATGAAGATCAAATGTGCTAATGCTAATGAACATGGTGACAACATGATATGAGGCTAATGTAAAAGATGAGAGCAATCTCAAATAAGCCTAAGTAAATGTTACCAAAATGTACTCACCTATGAGAGTGTAAAGCTAATGAAGAGACCAGTCTCTATGAACACTCTAAGGAAAGTATTGAGGTTAAAACACTTAATACTAATGATGAGATGAGGAATCATCTATTGAGCTATGATGTCCTCATACTAGAAGCCAACTTCCCTGACGTATGAGTTCAATGTAATGGGACTTTATACTGAGCATCGATAGACTAGCTATGAGCGGTGATGCCTTCTTTCGGGAAGGGCGGAGGTTCACGTAATTCTCATGAGATGAGATTGTCCGGCATGCCGGGTATGGGTCTCCTTATATCCCCTAGTCTTCGAACCTATACTGCCAATATAGGGATCTGGCGGGGTTTAATTCCCACGTATGCTAGAATGTTTTGGGTCAGTATGACCGGTGATTCCACCTCTTTTCGGTGTGGGGGAGACACTGGATTTCATGATGCTCACATGACCTATGTCGGTTAAAGTTTAAGTTCCCCATGTATGAATGAGGCCATCCTTAAATGATGAACATAATGAAATGAATGATACCAAAGGTGTTAGTATATGATAATCAAGAGGTGATCTAGACTTAAGTAATGTCAATAGGTCATTCTTGATCATTGCACAGCGAAACCGATGAAAGTCTTAAACTACATCCTAGGTATAGATGGTGTTTACACTAGCCTATGAATGAATGAAGCACACTCTGTGTTTGCTAAAGAAGGCTCCCTAGTTGAGGTCCCATATGTTGAGCCCTCATTTTTGGGAAGCCTTGATGTAATGTCCATGATTCCAAGGTCTCATGGCATATGAAAGAATGACATGAAAGATGTTATGTGCTATATGCAATATATTTTGTGCTATATGCAATATGTTATGTGCTATGTGTAAGATGCTATGTATTGTGTGCAATATGATACGTATGATGATACATGTTACTCTCATGCCATGACTTTCATAATGCAAATTTAGAAAGCTTAATAACTTTCCTAATCCAAATCTGGCAAGTCGACTGACTTGACTTTCCATAATCATGTTGTTAGGAAAGAGCTGTTCTTACTCATGCATGTCCTTGGTGTGTGTTTGCATATACCCATACTTAGTACAAGTGTGTACTAATCCCATGCAATACTAAATTTTAGGTGCAGACACAGGTGGATGACGTTGCAGCTATCTGGACGTGGAGCTTTCATCCAGACTTGGTAGATCCTCATGATTTCGAGGATGTCTACCGTTATTATCTAGCTTAGATGTAGGATATATCTAGTGGATCATGTTCCACTAGTGTTTGTTTCCACTTTTATTCAGACTTTGTATTGGTGCCGTTTTTGCAAAAAAAATATGTTAATGCAATTATCAACTGTTTCTTTCATTTGATTATCTCTATATTAGATGGTTAATTTGTGAACGCTTATGATGTTAAGTAGTATGTATACATGTATGTTAATCAAACAAAAAGTTCAAATTTTTTGCTAAAATTAACCTAGATAAAGTAAGTATGACGTATGTAGGCTTGTCTGCGACCTCTGAGAGGTCAACGACGCCGGTCTCGTCCGGGGTATAGACTCCGGTGACAGTATGAGTATGTAATATGGCTGAGAAAAAAAACTGAACTAAAGGAATGAAAACAACTCAAATGAATCAATACATGAAAATGAAGTGCAAACCATTTATGCTTTCACAGTAAAACATACAATGAAAGATACATGAAAATACTATACTTTACTTGTGGGGAGTTTATCGAACTGACCACCATTACTATGAGTCCCAAAATGATACAACGTCTTGTTTCATCTTGCAAAGGCCAATCCATACCTTGCCGGGGGTATAGGATGATATCATGACTATGGATCCATCGAATTAGACTTTTCAGAGGAAGTGAGGAGTCGCATGAAGAATCAATGCTATCCTATCCTACGACGAATACATGGTTTTGTGGGACTTTCAAATTATAAAAGACTCTAACCCACCTTGGTGCTCGATACTTCTCCCAAAATAATTAATATAACTTTGTGCTCAATTCAACCATTACAAGTAATGAATTTCTTACATTACTTGAAATATTTTTCAAAACATGATACTTGTTTACGTTCTTGAAAACATGCACTTATGAACTTGTCTTTCAAGTCTAATATTCAACATAGGTACACACACATAAATATGAATAAAATAATATTATAAATTCTTATGTCTTTATGAAATAGAACCTTTTTTTTTTCTCAAAACTCATCTTGACTTCCTCAAAACTCAGTTTAAAACTCAAGTGTCGACTTTGAAAAACTTCTTAATGTTTATTTGAAGATTCAGGTACTACCTTATTTTCTGTTTAAGCATACTTTTTCTGGTTTGATCTCTCTGGGATTAGTGATGGATTAATTGGTGTTTATTTTCATGACCCAACCTTGTCTTAATGTGTAGAACAATAGTGAAAGAATTTAGGGCAAAATATTTTTTGGGTAGTGACTTAATTATTTTTTTGGCTAGGCCAGCCTCAGATGGAATTTGGGCTAGGTGAGATACATGTGTCATTCCCCAAGGTTCCTTTGAGACGAGCAAGCACCAGGTTCCTTAAATGCAGGAGAGAACCAAATTGTGACTTGTGATAATTGTGCATGCAACTATAATAATTACAAATCTTTGATAAGTATAGCTAAATCAACCTAATACAAAACTAACATCATAGGTCCAAATAGAGGTACATTCTTGCGCTGTTAAGTCCTTAATTTCTAGAAAACAATAAATAACTGCTCTTTACTATGACATTACAAACACATAGTTTATTACATAACAAGAGCCCGCCATACCCTAAACTATAATATAATGTCAAATATATGCTAGAGACTCAGAAAGCCCCAAATTAAGTTGGAGCTCACCAAAGAACATTGAGTATCCTATGATTATATTGAGAGATCTATTAGTTTGAGTACTTGCAACTGCGAAATGGAACAGAACTAACCCCATAAAGGATGTCAGTACAAAAAGTATGTACTGAATACGTAAGGCATAAAGTTACCATATGTAAATTAATATATCAAATTAAATTAGGTACAAGTGTACAAATGTGTTGTGTAGAAAGGATATGACACCACCTTTTATTATACTTGTGGAATTGTGTACATTGCATTCTTTGCTTTATTTCACTCTTCTTTTCTTTATAGACTTTATATCATGTGAAACAATGACCAGCTGATCAGTGGTATACGTTATTGACCCATAATGGGCATTTTAAACCCTGGGTTGTTGTCCTCATTTATTTAAATTGGGATCGAACCATGCTAGGGTTTCACCCCTAGGCTGCCACCCCTATACACAAATTAGGATCGGTCCATGCTTGGCTTTTTGCCCTTGAGTTGACACCCACAATTATATTGATTGGGATTGATAGGTGCTATGTATTTTAAACCCCTGAGCTACCACCCATAATTATGTATAATCACTTTACCTTTTCTCTTTAATCTCGGAGATTGTTCTTTTGTTGGTCATAAATCTTTTGAGATTTAGGACTATATACTAGTGATGTATAAATGTGAATAAAATACTCGAGGCCACAACAATGATATATGAAGCAAAATGTAACTTTGATGTGAAACTTATGAGGTTCATTGGGGATAAAGAATATACACAGACGATCCATGAAGGTGTGTGATAAGTAACATTATTTGGACATGTTGCAAATGAGTCATTAGGGTGCATTAAAAGAGAGCAAGTGATTCTCTTAGCAAATGGTTAATGTGACATACATGTGTTTCAAAGGAAATATGTAAATGATATGATAGATAACTACTTAGTAGATGATGTCAAATGAAAGGGTGCATAAAACGCAAACTTCATAAGACAAAATAGTATACCAAAAGTATTGTAGGAATCAAGCTCCCATAACCCCCCAATAAAGTGGTGTATCACACCCTCCTTTCATACTTCATTATAACTCAACCATTTTATGAGGCAAACCACTGCTCCCAACAATGATTCATATATACAACTCCTAAACAACCCCAAAATTATGCAGCATAATAGAAAATATTGAACTTATGGCTTTCGATCACCTTCTAGTGAGTTCTCAATAATAATAATATGTATAAAATTCTCCATCTAAACCTACACATAAATAGAGGGATAAAACTGGGGCATTTTATTACCTCAAATTATGGGAATTTTTTCTCTTAACTTGTACCCCTTCAAGAGCTTAAACTTTCCTTCACACTTAAACAAAATAATAAGATAAAACTCTCTTAATAACCAAGAAAAGTAAGGCAGTCAACTTGGGGAAGTTTTTTCCCATATTTTAAAAGCATATAAAACATGAAATCCTAATCTTTAATGGAAGAATCAAACTGAACCCATAAAATTTCTACTTACCTTGGCTAGAAATGAGAAGGGTTTCTTCAAGAACCTTATGAGAATTTTGAGGTGACTTACAAATGAATAATTATTACCCTATAATAACTCTTCACCGCCTCTAACTTTTTCACGACCGAGGAGCACCCCCTAGACATAACCGGTGTCATCTTCCTTGGTGAGGATTATGACTAGCCCTTAGCATTCATCATAGCATATCATAGGTCAAAAATGCAGAAAATTTAAAACTTTTACATAGTGAAGTATACTTAGACATCTCACTTATAATATATGGAGTTCACATAGACTCCTCGCTTATGAAGTTTACATAGACTTCTTGTTTAGGCAATATAACCAATACATAAGATATAGTGTAATAATATTGTCTCACATTAAACCATCTAAAGAGTATTACAATATTGGGCATAGACCTTACTTCAGTACAATATTCCACATATAGGCTTATAACAATAGTCTAAAATGATAAAGGAAGGAATAAGTTTCATTAGACATGACAACAACATAGATAGGATAGAGAAATGGTAACATCCCCGAACTTGAGGACCTACCAATAACTTGGGAAATATGTCCAAGTATTCCTTCAAAGTGGCCTCTTATACTTAAATGGCCCGAACCTACATTGTTTGGGAAAAGGGAAAGAATATGAGTTAGTACAAACCACATGTACTAAGTATGGAAACATATGCACTTAAAACCATTAAAATCATGCTTAAAAGGCCATTTTTTTTCAAAACCATGCTAAGTCACTTTGAAAGCCTTTATGCACATATAAGAGCATACACAAGTCATTGAGTATAATATTACTTAAGACAAGTTCATATCTCAACACAAGACCAACATTATCATAATATCATATCAACATGAATATACAACATAATCTCATAACAACAATTCATGTACAATAGTTCATATTGTTAAAGCATATAATACCCTTACTCACATTCCCCTACCAAGCCTACAAGTGAAATACTTATGTGAATCCCTATAACCCTACATAATCAAGTAAACTAAGCAAAGGACCATAAACAATGTCTACATTTCATGTATCTTCATATCATGCATATTTATCATCATGTACATTAACTTAGACCAACATCATGTTCATTACATATAGTCAATATCATGTAAGGCCAACATCATGTAAAGTCAACAATTGAATTTCATTCCTATCATAAGTGCATAAGAACAACGTCCTAGAACTCCCTTTAAAATCAACTCGTGCCATGTATAAATAGAGTCCATACCCCTGCTTACACTAAGTAGAACCACTTAAATCACCCTAGTTAGTGTTCACTTCATTACATTCATTCATTCATTCTTACTTTCGTGAACAATCACCTTTACCGACAATATGCCATGTGAGGAAAACAGGGAATCTGGTGTCATGAAACCCTATACCAAAAGAAGGTGCTCTACTTGCCAAGGTAGAACTAAAATATGAACATAACATTCCAGGTAGATCCACTAGCTAGTATTCCTATGGGGGAAACATAGTTAGGGAAATAGGAGATACATATTAAACCCTCTATGTTCCCATTAGCATTGGAGTCTTCATCTAATGAGAATCATTGTGAACCTACCTTCCCACATTGGGAAGGGACGCCTCTCATATCTAGTTCGCTCGCTGCTAAGCCGAAGTCTCTTTTTGAAATGTCTTTAAGCTTTTCATAATCATCATATCTTAATATAGGCCATATGATATAAACCCTAGTATAATCATGTCATTGTGACATTAGGTATTGCATGAGAATTTCCTTTCACAACAACCATTTATTTTTGAGATCAACACACCATAATCATATCATAATAAGGCACACAAGTGATTCATATTTAACCTTGTATCATCATACCCTTAACATCATCTCACAATTCAACATATTCAAAACATGTCATGATATTTATAATATAATTATCTTCTTAATATCATCACATAATAGTAATCTATAAAAGAACTAAGTCAATTGTATCACCACTAATCAAATCAACCTCAATTAATAACCTAAGGTTGGGAAAAAGGGTTCAACAATGAATTCTTCCATACAAATAGGTCAAAGACAATGAACTACAAAAATTCACCAATATAAAGTCCTAATATATCTATAATAATCAAAGGAAACCAACATCAAATCAATTTGGAAGATTATTCACCAAATTGGAAGAAAATCCAACTTTTAGACATTATTTGAAACAAATTTTGAAGAGCCTCTTCGGGAAAGAGATCCGAAGAGTGAATGACTTCCATACCTTAAGATTCCTTTAAGATTTATGAAGAAACGATTGAGTCTTGAATCCCTAGTGAACCTTGGAGTTGGTCTTCAATGGTGGTCTTTGGAATAAAGAGAGAAAGTAGAGAGAAGTTGGAGAGAATTGGGTTTGGGAAAATAATGAGTGTTGAGTTAATTTAATGAGGGTTAACTCTTATATATTACATCAACTAAATTAATTAACCACCAATTAACCTTTATTTATTTAATTAACTAACTAACTAATCAATCCGAGTTAAACTAAAAATTTACTAGTGAACTTGCGCTCCAAACGACGGTGGACCGTCTACGCCCCGTCGACCAATTGACGGCTCCATCATGTCACTCCGTCATTTGTGACAGAGGGGGTTTTGGAATCCATTTTCAAAATGGATAAGTCTTAACCAACGAACACCACCGACAGACCGTTGACCCATCGACGGCTGGTCGATTGGTTCCGTCCTTAGACACTGTTAAATGACAGTTTTGGGGTCAAATGTTAAGGTCCTCTCCGTGGACCCTTAGGGTGGTCCTTGGGGAGTCGTACCCAGAATTTTTGACCATAAACACACTCTAATACATGTTAACACCTTTTTACCAATTTTGACTAAATTTTGACTCTTAAAACCCCTTGAAATATACCAAAGCACACTAGTTCACATTTTACAATTCTCTGGACGTCAGAGTCGTTTCTTTACGTTTTGACTCTACAACTTATTAATTACTTTAAATACATTTTTAGGCCTATAAATAGTTTTTTAGATTTTAGTTCATCTTGTGAGGCTCTACACTAAGTCATGGACCTTTGGAGTGTTACAATCTTCTTAACTTTTGGCCACAATTCGCTAAGTAGGTGATGAACCTAGTTGGCCATTTTTAAGATTCTCAAATGTATAAATAGGTGATGCACCTATTATTAAATTTATTTATATTATTTAGGTTATGAAACTACTTGCTCTTATTAAGTTGGTCAAAAAGACTAAGTAGGTGATGCACCTAATTCGCACCTACTAGCTTGATTTAGTCAAACAAGCACCTCACTCATTTCATAAATTTTTCCAAATCCTAAACCTATACTTACACTTAACACTCAAATTTAAACTCTAATATAAATACCGCCTTAATTATTAAGTTTTAATACTTTCATCAATACTAATTTTCACGACCCAAACCTACACCCTGGACGTGGCGGGCACCCGAGAACTATTGCTGGCCCAGAAGTGAACCCTCATCCAGAATGACTACAAGTGGAAGACTAACTCAAGCATACAAAGCATAAAAACAGAATAAAATTCAATAAATTCAACTTTTCAAATCTTTAACACAAATGAACAACTCAAAGTAAAAATATTATATTTAACTCGCCATATAGTAGGCAACTGAAGTCTTTAAAACATTTAAGAAAATAAATGATATAGACTTCTCAACAATATTATTATCTATGAAGCTTCTAATTGACAAATATGGAAGTCGGGTCAAGACCCACGACTAACTAAACTGAAAGTAAATGAAACCCTCTAGAAGCAAGGAGGCTGACCATAGCTAGCATGAACTATATGTGGTATCAACGAAGCTCCTGTTGATGACCCTGAATACCTGTGTCTGTATCATGAGAAGATGCAGGTAAAATGACTGAGTACGTGGAATGTACGAGTATGTAAGAGGAATTCTAGAGCATAAACAAAATCTTGAACTAAACAAAAAGAAACATACTTACCTCTTCTCAACTCAACTCAACTCAAGAAATAAAATAACCCAACACAAAGATTAACTCGAAGGTTAGATACTCAACTTAAAGATATGGTACTCGACTTTAGGTACTGAACACTGATACTCAACTCAATATAAAACAACAATACACATGCAATATAATGAAAGCTTTTGAAACAGTGGAAAATAACTTAGTTCGTTAAAGAAAATTCAATAACAAACTCAACTTTACTGATATAATAAAGTAATATAATTTATGTGGGAGTTTCTCTGAAAACACCGCTATTAGCCTAAGTGATGATACGTCGTCTTGCCCAAAATGCCAAAAATATCATGTACTTTGCCGTCATATCGAACGCCTTAACTAAGTGGATCCACTAGTCTATGCTAAAAAAATCTTAAGGAGTCATCTAAAAGGTATGCTACTACCCATGATGACTACATGGTTTATGGGGGTTGTGAGTTATCTAAACTCTCCTCCATATCGGTCCTCAATACTACTCAAAGAATATACTTTGGCTCATATGTTGGTAAGAACAAACCTCTTTTTTTGGTTTGAGATAATTACTCAAAAACTTTGCTTATAAGCTCTCCTAGAATCAATGTTCCCTTTCTTGCTCAAACTCTTTTTGAAATCTCGGTTTCCTCTCATATTAAATGCGAAAACATTTACTCTTGGGAATACTTAGTTCCCATATATCATTTTAAATAAAATGAACTTTACTCTCACTCATTGCTCAACTCAAAACTTAAATATTAGAACAAAGTTAAAACATTCGTAAAAGAGTTCTTAAAATATCATTCATTCCGAATACTCAACTGAAGGACTAAAAATATTGTCATGACTCGAGAGCATCCCTAAGTTGTAAATGAGATACTTGACGCCGAAGGGGTCACATACAAGCCCTTAGCATCATAGGAAGATGGGAGATTTTAAAACTTTCTTTTATCATAGAGTAGAAAAACATTTCAATTAAAGCAGAAGTCTTTCTAACATCATTGTCTCAAACCATCTAAGGATAACATGAATAACATTCATGGGGATGTAGCAAATATCAAGCCTAAAACATAATAGAGACATAAGGAGTTTTCCCCAAAGCTAAGAGGACTCACCAAATCTTCAAGTCTTCTTGCACTAAAGACTCTATCCTCCAAGCAACTCAATCTCCCAACACCCTATATCTGATTAGAATTAAGGCAATATGCGTTAGTACAATATATGTACCAAGTATGAAAGCTAACATACCAACGTAAACATCTCAAATGGTTAGTCAACATAAGGCATACACATAAGAGACAATAATATAATCATAAGACACACATCATAATCACAATCAACATAAGGAATAATTGTAAGTTCGTATTCAACCCTTAGTATTTCATATTCATGTGAACCACTTCATAGGACACCTCCAAGGATACTTGTGCAAGGCTAAGGTATCATCTTATAATACAACCTAAGATAAGTACATCTTTTTGGTCATTCTTTATCATAGTCAACCCTCCTACTTAAGACTTAGGTTTCATGTCATAAGAGCAGTACACCCCTAAGTAACTTTAATTCACACTTGTTCAATGCATGTGGGGTGTCCGATAATATTTCACACACTAAGCATATCTAGAAGTCACCCTATTCACATTTACCATTTCTAGGTGTCACTATATACCTACATAACATTGACAAGGAATTGTCAAACTAAGTCAATCATATCATGGAAGACAACTATAGCAACTATCTAATCTATACATACATAAGATGACACTTCATAAGTATCTTCAAGTCATTCTTGTGCTATGCATGAATGACATATCATACTAACATTCATACTAAGTACTCCTTTAAGCTAACTTACTCAATGCTAACTATCTTTCATTCTAGTCTATCAAAGAAAAACGTACTACCATGCTATACCTATCTACCATGGAAAGCATCATATCATACAATTTGAGCTATCATAGGAAGGATACAAGTAAAACGACCTATCTACAAAGCAACCACTTAGTAAGATGCAAGCTATCCTTAGGGAGTAGGAATCCTCAACCCTAATCTATCATTAAGAGAGTATAATGCCTCAATACTAAGATACCATGAAATGGTCTTAGTCTAACCAAATCAAGCAACCATGGAGACCATTCAAACAATGCTAGTTCAAGCTACCCATATGAGAGCATAGGTCTTCAATCCTAGGCTACCATGCCTATACTAATGCAACTACCATGAAAAATACCCTATCAATGATAGTTCAAGCTAACCTAGGAGATCTTTATTCCTCAATCCCAATATACCATGAGATCATCCATCCTAAGATACATAATTAAGTTATCCATGAAGGAATCATAAGATTCAACCTCAAGCTATTCAATTCTATAAGACACGATTCATTTTTGGTAATTAACCCTTCACATTCTACATATATGAAAGATATCGAATCATAATAGACTTACTCTTTATGCCCTAGTGATCAAAGGTCCCAATTATAATAATATCAATTCGTATTATATCATACATATGTAAGTCTAGTTCGTTCATGATTTCATATTACTAATCTTGGATGAATCCCATTTATCACTATAATCCAAGATAATCTAGAAGGAATCATCAATTTCTCATCATAAGACACCCACCCACATACTTTGAAAATTACGGTAAATAAAGAAATTCACATAAATTCTTCATAATATCATGAATAAACACTAATTAATCATTTATGGTTAGTATCTAACCTTTTGAAAGAATACCCACCTGAAACCCATACATTGAAAGTAACCCTACCTTCATTAGGGTTCTTCTTCACAAATTAAAGGAAATTCTAGGGGACTCTATGGGTGGAAGAATGCATATATGAAGATATTAACATACATTAAAGAAATCCCTAGCTTAAGACTTAAGCAATGGAGCCTCTGATCTTAACCTTAGCTTTCACCCTAACTTCTTCTTCAATGGGGTTCTTCTTAGAGAGAAATATCTGAGAGAAGAGTGATTTGGGGTTTTGAATTGGGCCTAATGTAAAGTGACTTAAATTTGGGGTTTAATGACTTATAATTGTATAATATGGTGAATAAATGACATCCCAAATGGACTCCTCTTAAATCTAGTCGAATAGGAATTTACCCAAATTTCCCTCACTTAAAATCCCCCTCTCAAGAACCAGGACCACTTGGACGGTCCGTGAAGGGCACCAAGGTACGTTGTGGTGCCCGTGGTTCATTAATAACTAACTTCCCCAACCCTTCTTGGCCCCAACCACCCTTAAAATCTAAGGTACATTCACGAGCACTTTGAAGGGTCGTGGTCAAGCCAACGTCTCGTGAAGTGCCTCGTGTCTTAAACCAATGTCTTGGCCTTTGAGACTGACCTCCCAAGTATATAAGGTACCTTCAAGGAACCCTTTACACACCTTGATCCACACTACTGGTCGTGAACCTTGAGCAGTAGCTACCAAGGTTGGGTAGCCTTGCTCTTTGGTTTAGGCTTGCTATTTTATCGTGGTGGTTTCCCTTCCCATGCACCACCAGCCTCCTAAAATTATTCGAGGCTATTAGTTCTAATTCATACCTTCATACTAAACCATAGAACTTCTCATTCTCAACACATAAAGTCTCATCTACGACTCTATTTTCCATACAACACACCATAGAACCCTAGGTTGTGGCTCTAGTTTGGTCTATTAGTTTAAGGTGTGTTACAACATCTCCCCCTTGGAAATATTCATCCTCGAATGAACTTCATAAACAATTCTTGAAGGAAGTAACTCAAAGCTATCAGTGTATCGTGTATGCATTATTTCTGAATGCACTCACCCATACCAAATGCAACTTAAACTACATGCAAGAAACATTTTACTCATTTCCAAGGAGGAACTAACATATCCTACCTAAAACATGCTTAACAGAAATTCATGGAGCCTAAAAGTTCACCTTGACAGAAGATGCTACAACTAGAGGAAACACAATGCGATTAGGTCAATTCTAACAAGAACTACACAATTTCATAAAGATACTTCATGGAAAAGGCACACTGTCTCCCTCTTGGGAGTAAGCCTAGACAAGCTATTCAGAACATCGAATGTAGCAAAGACAACATCAAGTCCATCACATCAAGTCATAAAAGAAAAATATGTGGAAATTTTCTAAACAAGCAACAAGCACTTACCTGAAAGGGACATGAGGAGATCAATATTGATCGTTTCTAGATTTGAGCATAGAATTTATTCTTCTTTCGAATACCATCATCCAAAAAACTAGGGGAAACTTTCTTACCCTCTCTTATAGTAGCCTTTGTATTTGGAGAATCATTCTTCATGTGGCCACTATTTCCACACCCATAGCAACCATCCCAATCGCCGAACATTTATCCTCATGCCTCTTACCATACCTAGAACATCTGGGCCATAGGGACTCACTAATTTTCCCTTGAGATCTATGGGTATAAAACCGATAATCCTTATACTTAGGAGCATTAGAATATCTTTTCTTGGAAATTTTTTCTTGATTCTTAGACCGACCATTTCCATCGGACCTATCATTTTCCACTCTAGACCTTTTTTTCTCCCTAGCCCTCTCTTTATTGAGTTTTGACTCCTTTATTTGTTGGTAAAAGACCATGAGGCATTATATATCAATTTAATCAACAAGAATTGCAATCAACATTCTTTTTCTACTAGTTCGTACACCCCGTCATGTACCTAATCATCAAATCCCTTGGACTTGCTACCCAAGATGGATCATATTTATTCTAAATAGTGAAATTCAAGACATGCTCATTGACACTCATGTTGAATTTCTTATGATTTATGAATTCCACCAACTTAGCCTCCCTCATCTCCCCAGGAAAGAACCAATCAAGGAAAGCTGACTTAAAAGCTTTCCACTCTATAGGACCCGCCTCTACTGGCCAAGAATATTTCTATTGATCATACCAAATTTGTGCAATACCTTTCAATTGATAAGCGGCCAACTCAGCTTTTTCCCTAGAAGTTACCCCCATGATATCAAGTGGCTTATAAACCTCATGTATGAACCCACTTCGATCCTCCTCCACCTTGGACACACTAAACTCCGGAGAGTTCATCCTCAAGAACTCCCTAATCCCAAAAGAACCAATCCCCCCTATAGAGTTTGTCGGATCCATCACCTCTCTATTGGCTTATTCCGTTGAGGCTTGAGCCAACAATTGCATGGAAGCCCTAAACTCTTCTAGAGTGATATTCACAATTAGAGGGTCATTACGAACTTGATTTTGGACTTGGGGAGTAATGTATTGATCCCCACTGTATTTCCTTCTATCATAACATTCGGCCTAGTTTAGGAATAACCTAGAGAAATCATAGGCAAACATTAGCAAAGGGCCTAGCAAAGCCAAAATCTATGGAAAAACAAAGAGAATTAAGAAGTGAGACATTTTCCTAAGAATCGCATAGCCTCCTACTCATAGATGTGTCGCGACTCACACCAATGAATAAGACTCCACTAGACATGATTTGAGAAATCCTAAATTTTTCCCACAGCATAATGATATGATACCATGTTTTTCACCACCTGACAGAAACCCAAGTTGTAACACAACGTACTTGACCCCGAAGGGGTCGCATACAAGCCCTTACTATACTCATTACATTAATCATAGGAAGATGGGAGAATTTAAATCTTTCTTTTAACATAGAGTAGAAAAGAATTTCATAAAAGTGGAAGTCTTTCTATCATCATTGTCTCAAACTATATAAGGACACATGAATAAAAGTCATTAGGACGTAACCCATGTAAAGTCTAAAACATAAGAAAAGACATAATAGAAATATAAAGTGGTTTCCCTTGAAGCTAAGAGGACTCACAAAATCTTCAAGTCTTCTTGCACCTAGGACTCTAGACTCCAAGAAACTCAATCTCCAATACCCTATATTTGATTAGAATGTAGGCAATATGCGTTTGTACAAGATGTACCAAATATGAAAGCTAACATACCAATATAAACATCTCAAATGGTTAGTCAACATATGACATACACATAAGATACAATAACATAATCATAAGATAAACATCATAATATCATAAGTCAACATAAGGCATAATCAAAAGTTCTTATTTAACCCTTGATATTTCATACTAAAGTGAACCACTTCATAAGCGACCTCCAAGCATACTTGTGCAAGGCCAAGGTAGCATCCCATAATACTACCTAAGCTAAGTAAATATTTTCGGTTATTCTTTATCATAGTTCACCCTCCTATTTAAGATCTAGGTTTTCATGTCTTAATATCACTACACCCCTAAGTAACCTCAAGACAAACTTGTGCAATGCATGTGGGGAATACTATAATATCACACACATTAAGCATATCTACAAGTCAACAAGCATATCTAGAAGTCAGCTTTTTCTCATTTACCATTCCTATGTGTTAGTATAGACCTAAATCACATTGGCAGGGAATTATCAAACTAAGACAATCATATCATTGAAGGAAACTATAACAATTATCCAAGCTAGATATATATCACATAAGAGGACACGTCATAAGAAGCTTCAAGTCAAATTGTGCCATGTATGAATGACATCCCATACTACCATTCACATTCAGTACTCCTTTAATCTAACTTACTCAATGCTAACTATCTTCCATTCTAGTCTATAAAAGAATAACGTATTACCATGATAAACCTATCTATCATAGAAAACATCATATCATACAATCCAAGATATCATAGGAAGGATACAGGAATACCAACCTAGCAACCATGCAACAACTAATTAAGATGCAGGTTATCCTCAGGGGAGAAGGAATCCTCAACCCTAACCTATCCTTAGGAGAGTATAATGTCTCAATACTAAGCTACCATGAAATGGTTTTGGCATAACCAAATAAAGATACCGTGAAGAGAATTCTAACCATGCTAGTTCAAGCTACCCATTGGAGAGCATAAATTCTCAATCCTACCATGCCTATACTAATTCAAGCTACCATGAAAAGCACCCTATCAATTATAGTTCAAGATAAACTTGGGAGATATTTATTCCTAAATCCCAAGCTACCATGAGATCTACCATCCCCGGCTACATAATTTAACTATCCATGCATGAATCATAAGACTTAACCTCAAGCTATTCTATTATATCAAGCATGATTTATTTTAGGTAATTAACCCTTCACATTCTACCTATATGCAAGATATATCATCATAATAGACTTACTCTTTAATCCCTTGTGATCAAAATTATGACCTCAAGCCCTATATTCAAGCTTTACTCCACAATCATCATACTACTATAGATCACAACACATACTAATCACAAGCATTAGGCAAAGCTAATACTAAGAATAATTCATCAAAGGCCCAATTCTAATCATATCAATTCATATTATATCATACATACCTAAGTCTAGTTAGTTTATGATTTCATGTTACTAATCTTGGGTAAGTCCCGTTCTTGACAACAATCCAAGAGAATCTAGCAAAAATTATAATTTTTTTTATCATAAGACAGAAACTCACATACTTTGAAAATTAGGGTAAATCAATGAATTCATATAAATTCTTCATAATATCATGAACAAACATTAATTTAATAATATATGAGTAGTATCCAACCTTTTGGAATCATACCCACCTAAAGCCCTTACATAAGAATTAACCCTACCTTCATCGTTTTTCTTCTTCACAAAATTAGGGGAAACTCTAGGGGGACCCTATGGGTGGAAGAACCCATAGATGAAGATCTTAACAAACCATAAGCAAAGGCCTATCACAATCCTTAAGCACTGGAGCCTTTGAACTTGACCTTAACTTTAATTGCAACATCTTCTTCAATGGAGGTTCTTCTTAGAGAGAGAAATGTTTGAGAGATGAGTGATTTGGGGTTTTGAATTGTGTACAATGTAAAGTGACTAAATTTGGGGTTAATGACTTTAAATAGTCTACTTGGGTGAATAAAATACATCCTAAGTGATCCCCCACTTAAACCTAGTTGAATAGGAATTTACCAAATGTCCCTCATTTAACAACTCTGTCCTAGGCACCACGACGACTTGGACGGTCCGTGAAGGGCACCAAAGTATGTGGTGTTTCACTTGGTCCATGTAACAGTACCTCCCCCAACCATTCTTGGCCCTCAACCACCCGAAAACTCTAAGGCACCTTCACAACACTTTGATGGGTCGTGGTCAAGCTAACGACTCATGAAGTTCCTCGTGAGGTTTGGGCAGTGTCTTGGCCTATTGGCCTGTCCTTCCATGTAACTTGGTACACACCACTGGTCGTGAAGGCGGTCTTGAACCTTGGGAAATAGCTACCAAGGTTGGGTAGCCTTGGCCCTTTGGCTTAGGCTTGCCCTTTTGCCTTGGTGGTTGCCCTTCCCATGCACCACAAACCTTATAAAATAATCTAGGTTACCAGTTCTAAATAATACCTTAATTCTAAACCATATAAATCCTCATTATCAACACATAAAGTCTGATCTACAACTCTATTTCCCATACAACACACCATAGAACCCTAGCTTGTGTCTCTAGTTAGGTTTATTAGTTTTGGGGTGTTATAATATATACCCCCTTGGAAATATTCATCCTCAATGACCTTCATAAACACTTCTTGAAGGAAACAACTCTAAACTATAAGTACATCGTGTATGCATTATTTCTAAATGCACACACCCAACCAAGGAAACTCCAATTCCAAGCTAGACATACCTAATGCAAAACAAAATGCAGGTAAGAAACATATTACTCATTTCCAAGGAGGAACTAACATCTCCTAGCTACAACATGCTCAACATAAATTCATGGAGCCTAAAAATTCACCTTGACAGAAGATGCTACAACTAAAGGAAGCACAATGCAATTAGGTCAATTCTAACAAGACCTACACAATTTCATAAACATACATAAAGAAATCATAGCAACATATAATCATGTACAAATTTCATGGAATAGGCACACCCCCAAGGGATTAAGACCACACAAGCTTTTCTAAACATTAACCTTAGAAAAGACAACATCAAGTCCATCATATCAATTCGTAAAAGACAAAAATCTGGATATTTTCAAATCAAGATAGAAACACATACCGGAAAGGGACGTGAGGAGACCAGTCTTGACCTTTTCTAGATTGGGAAGCATAAAATCTATTCTTCTTTTGAGTACCATCATCCGAACCACTAGTGGTAATTTGCTTACCCTCTCTTACAGTAGCATTTTCCTTTAGACAATCATTTTTCATGTGGCCACTCTGGGCACACCGATAACAACCATCCATATTGGTCAAACATTTATCCTCATGACTCTTACCACACTTAGAACAGGCGGGACATAAGGACTCACTACCTTTCAATGAGACCTGGGGGTAGACACCCTGTCATCCTTCTTGTTAGGACCATTAGAAAAGCCTCTCCTGGAAAATATTTGTCGATTCTTAGAACGTCCATGTCCATCAGACCCATCATTTTTCACCATAGACCTTTTTTTCTCCCTAACCGTCTCTTTCTTGAGTTTTGAATCCTCTATTTGTTGGGCAAAAACCATGATGCATGAGATATCCATGTCATCAACAAGCATTGCGATACAAAATTCTTCTTCTACTAGTTCGGACAACCCCGTCATGAACCTATTCATCAAATGCCTTGGACTTGATACAAAAGATGGAACATATTTAGACAAAAGAGTGAATTTCAAATCGTACTCAACTTATTTCTCCAAATTTCATATTTTTTAATATTTACTATTTAGTTCTTTTTAGAATTGAAGGTGATACATCTAGTATGATGACCTTAAAACTTAAGAAATTTTAAATTTCTCAGTCAAAACTTACTCATTACGAATGATGGTTCGGGTCTTAGTTCAAAAAACGTACGAATGATGGCTGCGCCAGGTATGGAATGAGTTATTATTACTAAGGTTTATGCCTAATGGTATGCTCTTACTATATTCAAGCTTAACACAAATCCCTAGTTTCGAGTTCTATACCTCTCAGTACGGAATCTCATCGCAAGACCATTACTCCTTAACACCACATTAAAGCTTAGTACTCTAACAACGCCATGGACTCTTACTAAACAACTCTTCCAGATCCAACTAAGGAATCACATATAACTATTTCTCATGGTAAAACCTCATCCTTATATTTTATAAGCTTTGATGCAATTGTCACTCCTTCATCATCACGATAAGATCATCAACCTTCTCTTTGTACCACCACTGTGTTGCTAAAAATACCTTCGAAAGGATATTCCCATACTCTTTGAAACTCATTATTCTATTACTCTCAAACACTTGACTGGATTTCTCATCTTTTCATCTCCCCCGTAGGTCTAAAGCTGACACTTCAAAACTATGGACCTATTCTATCATCTCTAAACTAGTCTACATCCTTCTTTTACTCTGACACTTCGGAGAATCTTATCTCATGACTACCAAACTTTCCATAAGCAGGTACTAAGACTTCTTTCTAAGAAACTCTTAAGATCTAGTTTCTCTCATGACTTAGACACACTTCACTGCCCTTATCAAGAGTTTTAGGTCTCTCACTTATACAACTCATATTTATTGTAGCTTATCACCTCAATTACTCACCTACTCTATGTCAAAATTTTTGAGGTCAATTATCTAGAATAACTTCATCACCCTCCTTTTTCCATTCTTTTGATCATGAAACTCATCTCAGATTCAAGCTTAATGTTTATTACTAAACCCGAATATCAATACATTTTCTCACCTACTATACTATACTATAATTACTTGATAATTTAAATAATATTCTTATGAATATCATTACCTTCTAAAATAAATAATAAGCCTATCTTAGATCTATCACACTATGAATACTCCTGGTCTTCTATTCAACACTTATACTTGGTCATTTCCCACACAATGACACTTTATCGCCAACTCGTTTCTAGCTACAACACACTCTACCTCTTATGATGGAATCTTCAATTCTCATCACTTATTAGTCTACCCGTAAGGGAAAACTCTTCATTAGTAATAAACTAGGTAAATGACTATAGTAACATAGTTCGCCAAAACACCAACTCTCTTACTTACTTAGATGCTTTCAGCAATTATCCGCTCCGTACTTGGCTACTAATAGTTTATGGTGGGCACGATAACTGGTACACAAGAGGTGCGTCCTTCCCGTAACTATGAGCATTTTCACTACTTCTCTCATGATCTTGTAAATGATGCCATATTTTCAAGCAAATATACTACCTAATCTCAAAACATACCCCCTCATAAGGATCTCTGCTGAAACAAGGCTGAAGGAAAAGACTACAACTTGCTTTTAGCTCGAACGCATGATTCACACAACATTACTATGAAACTTAACACTTATCACACTAGTGGACTTCTCTGAATCCTCTTTGGAGTCTCATGACTTTCTCAATACTTTTTCTAAGAATAACTCATCTATAAAGGACCGAATTTCCTTTTCCACCACCTCTAGTATGATGGGTAGTCGAATGAATGAATCAAAGAAATGCACGAGTTTGAATAAATCTTTATTCAATATCTCTACTGCACAATTAAGAGTATGAAAGAAGGGAATTTTTCTTAAATGCCTATAGTCCCTCATTTATAGGACAGTGGCCTTCACAACCATAAACAAGACCCTACTGATAAGACTTCATATACACTCTAGGACACCTAAAACTTGGCTCTAATGCCAAGTTTTTCACGACCCAATCCTATATCCTGGACATGGATGATACTCGAGAATCATTTTTGTTCCTAGGAAAAACTTCATCCTGACTGACTACAAGCGGAAGACTAACTCAAACATACAAAAGCTTAAAAACTAAATAGAATTCAATAAAATCATCTTTGCAAAGTACAAATATTATATTTAACTCACCATAAAATAAGCAACTAAAGTTTTTTAAATATTTATGAAAAGAAATGATATAGACTTCTTAACTATACTTAATATCTATGAAGCCTTTAATTGATAAAGATGGAAGTCGGGTTAAGATTCACGATATCTTGACTAAACTGAAAGTAAATGACATCCTCGAGAAGCGAGTAGGCTCATCATAGCTAACTCGAACTCCATGTGGTATCAACTAAGCTCCTATTGATGACATTGAATACATGTGTCTGCATCATGAGAAAATCTGTCATATGGCTTAGTACGTGGAATGTACGAGCATGGAAGAGGAATTTTAAAGCATAAACATAAGCTTGAACTGGAAAAAAAGAAACATACTTACCTCTTCTCAACTCAACTCAACTCAAGAAAATAAGATAACTCAACTTAATGATTAAATACTCAACTCAAAGATATTATACTCGATTCTGGGTACACAACTGTGGATACTTAACTTAATATAAAGCAACAATACACATGCAATATAATGAAAGCTTTTAAAATAGTGAAAAATAACTTAGTTTGTTAAAGAATATGCAATAGTAAAATCAAATTTACTCATATAATAAAGTAATATAATTTTGTGGGAGTTTCTCTAACTGACAAGCACCACTATGAGTAAGTGATGATATAATGTCTTGCCGCGTTGCCAGAACCATCCTATACTTTTCTACGATATAGAACACCTTAACTAAGTGGAATCCACTAGTCTATGCTAAAATCATCTTAAGGATTCATCTAAAAAGTATGATCCTTTACTACCCATGATGGCTACATGGTTTATGAGGGCTGTGGGTTATCAGAATCGATGTTCCCTTTCTTGTACAAAACACTTTTGGCAGTTTCCTTTCATCTTAAATGTGGAAACATTTATTCTTGGGAATACTTAGTTCCCATATATTATTTTAAAGTAAATGAACCTTATTCTTACTCTTTACTAAACTCATAGATTAATTCATAAATTAAAACAAAGTTAACAAATTTGTAAAAGACTTCTTAAAATATGTTTCATGTCAAATTATGGACGTGAGCGACTCGATACAAGGTTTTCAATAACTATTGATGATATCAATGCTTGGAACTCAAGAACTTCACCGATATAACTCATTGCAATAATGCTCAACTTAAAGGGTTCATGTGGAATTATGAGCATGAACTACTCAACTCAAGGACTCAAATATACTTCTCATCTCAGGACTGTTTGACTTATAGGGTTCATGCGGAATTATGGAAATGAACAATTCAACTCTAGAACTTCATGGGTAACATGTAATAGTACCATGATTATAAATATAATCTCAAAGGGGATTAGGAACTCAATACTCAAAACTTAGAAGTTGAAGATACTACTTCTCTCAAAGGTACTCAACTGATGGATCTCATGCGGAAGTTATGGGCATGAAGGACTTGGCACAAGGGCTAAAATATCAATAAGGAACTCATGTGTGAGATTTTTATTATTTTCATACTTACTTACTTAAAACTTAACTCCAATCAATGATGGATCTCAAAGTATTTGCAATTGAACTCAAAGGCTTCCTTGAACTCTACTATTAACTCTCTCTTAAATGTGAATTATGTAACAGATAAATCGACCCATATGTAAAAGATAAAATCGACCCATATGTACCGAGCTACTAACCTTCCACTCTAAGACTAGATCTTTAGAAACTGAAATTGAACGATTCTAGTTATACAATAGACTGAGGCATAATAAGAATGTAACCAATATAGGCCTAGAACGGCATCAAAATCTACCATTTCTAACTTTACAAGATCTACTAGGGCGCTTTCTAAGAGACTATGACAATGCAATTTTTCTATACCCATCTAGCTATAATTGGGTAGCCAACTGGAGTCGATATGACAGAGTTTCAGAGCTAACACCGAGCCTATAAAGCATAAAAATTGTTATACCACTGATCGCCACATGTACCAGATGAAGCACCTTACTGAGTTGGTCGACCTGCTGGTATTGTTGGAGATTTAGAATGATATCTATTACTGTTACCTCCTTTCCCCAAACTGGAAGAAGGGAAATCCTTTAAACTATGGCAATACTGACAACACCTGAAACATCCTTCCCTACCTGCAAGACACTCGCTCAGATGTTTTTTATTACAATTTTGACAAATTGGGTAGGTCCTGTTACGTGAAGAAATCCCTTGAGACTTATAGCAGGATCCCTTACCTTTATGATTATGTCAAAACCAGGAGATGGAGTACTAGTTGATGAAGGTGTTGGGGCTGAAGATCTCTGCTAAAACTATTAGTAATTTCTACCACCTGATTTCTGCTTAGAGTATTCATAATTCCCTATTATAGTCTTCTTGTTGTTCTTAGCCGTTTACCTACGCTTATATCCCTCAACCTGCTGAGCATGAGTCATATTCCAAGAGATATTCATATCCTCTAAAAACATAGCATTCATGCACTCTGTCTTCAACATGTTAGATACCCAAACATACACTTACTTATATGTGCCCATGTATCGGGAACCATGAGTGGAGCATACCTAGAGAATCGGGTGAATTTGAATTTTTATTCTTGGACTGACATTGCATCCTTCTTCAAATTCATAAAACTGTTGTGCCATAGATTCTTTCAACTCCCTAAGGAAGAACATGTCCAGAAAAGCTCCATCAAGACACTAACAAGTCACAGGACTTGCATCTGCACCCGTGTTTTCTTTCCACTAACTGAACCATATGTGAGTCACATCCTTAAAATTTTAGGATGCCAAATCCACCCTATCATAAACAGTCACTTGTATCACTCAATTTTTTTTTAATCTTATCAATGAAGTTTTTTGGGTCTTTACCAACTTGCGACCCTAGAAACTTAGGCAAATTTATCCGAATAAAATTGCTAACTCTAGCTGCCATTGATCCACCATTAGTCTAAGTGGGTATTAGGACCTGCTGATTATTTTGGTTTGCTACACTCTGAGCCAAGAGCTTGATTGCCTTCCAGAATTTAGTTTTTGCAAACTTATGGTCTGGGACTGGAGGAATTGCGTTCATGTTTCATGCATTAGAATTCTATGCATAAGCTCTAAGTATCTATCCATATTAAGAGTACAAGTTCCAAAAGTGAACCAACATACAAAAATAAAGCAACAAAAAAGGAACTGTCTCAAGTACAAAAGACGAGACACAAAATATATGTACAAAAGGAGATGGCTATGATCAGGAACTGTGCTCACCCTCAGATGTTGACTACTACTGGCTCAAATGGCGGCGTTTATAAGTGGTGCTCAATCCTTCATTATGAAAATAAACTCAAAGTGTAGTATGAGTACTAGTGAAAATGTACCCAGTAGGTATCATCAGACGATTGATGAAGAAAGCTAAAAGCAGTTGAAAATGCTAGAATAAAACATAGACAGAGGTTAGGAACAAGAAAAGTAAAGGTATGCACACGAGTGTAAGGCGAACAAACCTAATGTGATTACTCCAACTAGGCCCAATAAGTCGAAGAGGTACACTCGTGTGCAAATTGAACTTAAAACCCGAACAAACCCCCATAAGCCCGACAAGTACAACGAGAAGCTAAAGTAAGACTAGAGAAGATTTGTGAACCCAAAGAATTACATAAATGTCACTATTTCCAAGCTATGAAATAAAGGAAACACAAAACCTGGACCTCATACTAGGGTGAGTCTGCATAAAGTAGCTATACTGAATAAGCCAAACTGTGCAAGGGATATCACAGATCCCAAACCTTGAATTACGGGTCAGTAAGCCTATAGTATATACGTCAACAGAGCCAAACTACATAAGGGATAATATAGATTCTAGACATCGAACCAGGGATGTTGGCTACCCATAGATAAAGTGATATAAACCAACTTGGGTGGGGGAATCTGTATGCTTACTCCATTATAACAGGGTAAATAAGCAACACATGGAAGAAAAGAGCCCGGACCTCGAACCACAAGTGAAACCTCCTTTAAAGTTAACCCAAGGATTCCCACATCTGAAAGTCATGGGCAACTATTTGTAACCATCTTCCATATCCTTTAACCAATTAAAGGTGATAACAGAACCGAACTAAAGCCGTATGAATGGCCCCGGAGGGCAGCTAAAAATACACTAAGTTAGGATCTTATGGATTTTAAGGCCCCAAAGCTGAGTCAGTGCCTAAATAAGGCTCATCTCTATCAAACCCAAGTCTGCTATATCAGTTTACCAAGACCTACGCCGCTCAAAGTTAAATCGAGGCAGAAATAATATACTCTATCGTCTCTGAATAATATACTCTATTGGCTCTGAACAATCATGAGTCTATGGCATCACTAATATAAGTCTATACTAAGGCTGAACATGCTCCAATATAACTCTTAAGTCAAAAAAGGCCAGTCAAGAAAGCATAGTATGATAACCCAAAAATAATATAAGAAGAACTGAAGACTTCCATGGGTTTTAAAAGTAAATAAATTGTTTACAAGGTGGGACACAACTTGTAATGGTTGATTTGAAGAGGTTTGACGTGAATCGTCAAAGGACATCAAAGACATTGGAAAACTAGTCTTGTGTGTACTAGTGTGCCTTTGCATGTTTCATGTGTTTTAATTTGTTGTTTGGAGTCTAAAATGATAGAAGGGGACCCTAGTATCTATATGGTCATGTTTAGGGTCAAAATTTTTTGATATGACTCCCCAAGAACCATCCCAAGGATCCATGAGGACGGCCCAAACGTTTGGCCACAAGCTTCAAAGATAGACTTGAATCACGACTTCATTTGATGCCCCGTTCTTTAATCAACGCATATTCAAAAGAGGGCATGGATATACACTTACTTGTGGTAGCTTATACCCCAAATGATGGAGCCTTTGACCATAACTACGAGCACCAGGATGAGTCGTCATCCTGTTGACGCTCTGTCAAAGGGTGGCCATTGTTTGGTACCTGCAATTCTGCATTTTTCTCAGCCAGCCTAGGGAAGAAGTTATTTTTAGGTTAATAAAGTGTATTAAAACAATTTAGTAGCCATTTATACTTCATGCTGAAAAACAAAACCTTCATCTTCCTAAAGTTCTCTCAAGATCACCGTTGAAGAAGAAGAGAAGAAGGAGGCAGCATATAGGTCGAGTTTCACCAAGGTTCCAGTGTTAGGTCAGGGCATTGATAAAAGGAATGTAAAGATAATTCCTACATGGATTCTTACATCCATGGAACATCCATAGTTTCCCCCTAATTGTGAATCCAAAATACCCCAATCTAGTTAGAGTTGTGATTACATTGTGGGTAGGGCTTGTTTCGTGATCCCAATCTAGTGGGTAGCATTCAATTATGTTTATATGATGATTATATGATTTTTTATGTGAACTCTTTGATGAACTATAATCTATGATGATGAAGGTGATCATGGTGGGGTTAGGCCATTAGATGTAAGGTTGAAGGTTCTAAGTTGATCTTCTTAATTGAATTTTCTTGAATACTAATTGATGATAGTAAGGATCTAGATATGAATCGAAGTAGGCCTAATTTAATAGGAAGGATATTTACTTGTAAAGTTAGAATTGAACCTATATGATTAAGCATGACTAGAATTACCTCCTAACGATCGAAGTGAATGGAATAGCTTGTAATTTGACATGGATAATGATAGAATGAGGTTATCATTGAAAATAGGGCTTGTACCCATTGTTGTTAAGTCTTTGATGTTGAAGTCATTATGAGGTGATTGTGATGAGTTATTCTTTTTCTCACATAAATGGATTCTAGGTTGACCTAAGAACTTAAAATGAATCAATGCATGAGAGACTAAAATAACTTGAAGTTGTATTGTATAATCACTTCTTGTGTAGTTGACTTGGTAAGAGAAAACCAATATAGAATAGCTTGGGGTTGATTCTTTTAACTTTTTCATGGATAGTTTAATTATGTAGCTTGGGATGGTAGATCTTATTGTAGCTTGGGATGGTGAATCTCATGGTAGCTTGGGATGGTGAATCTCATGGTATATTGGGTTGGAGGAGTTAAGCTCTCCCATGGTTAGCTTGATCTTTCATTGATATAATGATTGTCATGGTAGCTTGCATTAGTAGTAGGCGAGGTATCCTAGGATGGAGGATCAATAATTTCCTAAGTTTAGCTTGGAGTAGCATGAATAAAATGACTTCATGATAAGCTTGACCTGGTTAGGCAAAAACCAGTTCATGGTAGCTTAGGATTGAGATAGGTGGCTCTCCTAATAATATCTTAGGGTCGAGGACTTATGCTCCCCTATGTATATTTTGCATCTACATGAATAATTGTATGGTGGCTAGGTTGGCATACTTATGTCTTTCCTTTGTTAGCTTGGATTGTATGCTATGATGTTTCCATGTAAGTTAGACTTAGCATGATAGAATGCTATTTTTCATATATGAGTATGATAGATAGTTAACATTGAGTAAGATAACCTAAATTAGTACTTAGTATGAATGGTAGAATGGGATGCCATTTATACATGGAAAAGTGTAACTTGAAGCTACTTATGAAATGGTCTCCTATGTGATGTATGCTTACCTTTAATAGTTGCTTCAAATCCCTTCCATGATATGATTGACTTAGGTGGGTAGTTCCCTTTCAATGTGAAATATGTTTAAGATGATAACTAAATATTGTTAATATGGATAAGGTGATTTCAAGATATGCTTAGTGTGTGAGGTAGAATGGGATTTCCCACATCAATTGCACAAGTGTGCCTTGAGGTGACCTAGGGGTATAGTCCTCTTATGTCATGAAGTACTTAGGTCTAAATTATGAAAGTGGATTGTGATCAAGAATGAACAAATAGAGATACTTAGCTAGGGTACTATACTGGGATGCTACCTTGTTCTCCCACAAGTATACTAGAGGTGGCTTGTGATGTAGTTCAGTTATGTAAGGAGGACAAATAGTTGAAGCATGAACCTATGCATGTCTTAAGTTTAAATACTATGTGAGAATGTTTATGATATGTATGTTATGTTTAAGCTATTATCGCTTATGATTATGTATATTATTGACTAAACCCTTTGAGATATACTATGTTTTATATGTTAGCTTTCTTACTTAGTACTTTTGTACTAACGCATATTGGCTACATTCCTAACGAAATGAAGGGGCTTTCGGGAGATTGAGTTCTTGGAGGCTAGGTTTCTAATAATAGAGAAGATTGAAGATTGGTGAGTCCTCATAACATTCGAGGACAACACCCTTATGTTCCCTTTATTTCATTTACTATGTTTTAGACTTTTGTGGGATGCGTCTTAAGACATTATTACTCATGTTTTTCGTAGATGGTTATGAGAGACATGTTAGAAATACTTCCGTTGTTATGAAATGATCTTCATATTATGTTTAAATAGAAGTTTCTAATTCTATCCATTTTTACATGATGTTACGTAATGAAGGTAAGAGGCTTGTATAAGACCTCCGAGAGGTCAAGTACGCCATATTACTTCTATGGGATACTTCCCGGTCTTAATGCAAAGATGATCAAATATAACAATTTAAGTACCTATTGAATTCGGGGACAACCTATATATGAATTTTATAGAACATCGCATGCTAATCTAGTTTCTCACAATAATTTTCATGCAAATCGACATACGTTCACACATTAAGACTCAATCTAAAAGAAAAGGGAAGTCGTGGACTACAAGTAGGATAAACACACATGCTCCAGACTACTCCGCTTGAGATTTTCCCGTCTGAACAACCTTGGACTGCTGCCACACTATCAAAAACTGAATCATAATGTTGTTACAGTTGTTTAGATACTAAATTCGCAAGAAATGAAGGTGGACCAATTTCAGGGTCAAAATGGGGAAAGTGAGACCTGTGCCAGAAATTTTTGAATTAACCCCAAAAATAGGTCTAAATAGCTCACCGAACTTGTGTTCCAAATTAAAACACAATTCGGGGCTCGAATCAGTCCTAACATGAACATGTAGTGAAAGCCCAAATTGACTATAATAATGAACAACAACAATAACTACTATTTATAAGAAATTACAAGAAATGAGGGTCTAACTACTGAAACAAACCACACCACAAAGATCCTCACAAAAAACTATAATCAAGGCTCTTGAATCACCAAATTCAGACCTAAAATGGCCAAAGAATTATCTTCCAAAATTTCCCAAAAATTGAGCTCGAAAATGACCTATTACAATAACTAACCTCCAAAGAAACATCAAATACGAATTCCAACAATGCCAAACACGTTCTCCTCAATAAAACACTCAATATAACTCGAAGAATCATTGGAATCGGCCCTAAAATGACTGAGGTATCAAGTCTCAAGAATTTCCAAAATCAAGCTCACAAAAAGTGTTGTGACGGTAGGTATTTTACAAAATTTACCTCATTTGAAGACCCCAAATCAATTTCAGAGCTCACTAACACAATCCTTATAAGAAACCCCATAAGACAAACCGTTGAATCACTAAAATTGGACTTGAAATAAGAGTTATAAAGGCTTGAAGTTGAGAAATGAGGTTGAAATGGCTTGCACCAGCTATATATATTTTCTGCCAAATTTATAATCTCTGACGGGGTGCTTATGATTCATTCTGAGGCCAATAAAAATAAATAAATGTGTTACCCTACTAATTTTGACATTCCAAACTCAATGACCTAGGAAACATTTCCATCACGTGTCGTCTCGTAAAAAGTGGTCCTACTCCAAAGTGTCATTTTTAATAAAAATCTACATAGGGGCTCAGAATGAGACCATAGGCCTTGGGAGTCGAACAAAATGTTGTTTTACATAAAAATTGATATTCCGAGGCTAACTGCGCTGACATAATTTTAATTCGAACACGTTTTCTATGAAGGTTGAGCAAAGTCAACTGCTGGTAAATTTTCAAGGCTAAAACACTAAAAATGTTCGGGACTCGAGTCAACCACGGCCATAGACTGATTTGGACATTCCATAGCTGATGGAATTGTTAAAATTCCGTTCTGAGGCCATTTTATTAATAAACCGACTAAAATATACTTTTCAAGCTTCAAGGCCTCCAAATTATGAAAAGCTACACAAAATCCAAATAAACGACCAGACGATCAAACTGTCAGTACCAGCAAGTCTTAAATGACTTGGAGGTTTATGTAGGAAAGCTTTAACCGACCAAAATAAAATGAGTACACAAAAATGACCTGAGGGTTATTACAACATCCACTTCTAAAGAATTTTCGTTCTCAAAAGTAAGGATAAGACTATGCCTGGGTTCTCCAATAAGTTGGGTAACTGCTCCCGCATCTCCTACTTTGTCTCCAAAGTAGCCTCCTCAACTAGACGGTTTTGCCAATGGACCTTAAGTACAGGGATGGACCGGAAACGGAGCTGACAAACATCTCAGGCTAATATGGCTACCGGATCATAAACAAATGTTAGGCTATCATCTAAATCAACTACATCATACTATATAAAATGAGACTTATCTAGAATATATCGGTGTAGCATACATACATGAAAAACCGGGTGTATAGCTTAAAATTCATGACGTAGGGATAACTCATAGGCAACATTACCAAACCCTGCTCACGATATATATATATATATATATATATATATATATATATATATATATATATATATATATA
>NC_028644.1:23775428-23804051 GCF_001406875.1 Solanum pennellii
ATATATATATATATATATATATATATATATATATATATATATGTATATATATATATAGGGCTAGTTTGCCCGTCCTGCCAAACCTCATCATGCCCTTCAAGGGAGAAACCCGAAAGATCACCTAGTCACTAACACCAAAACATAAAGTACGATGCTTGTGGTCAGCATTACTCTAGCGCCTGCTCTAAGCTATCCTCAGCCTATCCTGGATTACCTGAACTCTCACCAAAGACTCATTGAGTAAATTCGTGTCCTAAGCTCCAAGAACTCAAACCAACCAACTAGAATGCGATAATGACTACCATATATGGCCTCAAATTGGGCCCTCTCAATGGTCGAGTGGTAACTATTGTTGTACACAAACTCTGCCAAGGGCAAAAACTTATCCTACTGACCCCCAAACTCAACACACAAGCCAAAAAGATGTGCTCAAGAATTTGTATAAGGCACTCCAACTGGACATCGTTCTGTTGGTGGAAGAAATTCTTGAGATCAACCCTGGTGCCCAACTCTATCTGAAATGCTCTCTATTAAACTGGATGTAAAATGAGATCCTTGATATAATATGATAGACACTAGCCTATCATAAAGATAGACTATCTCCTGAATATTAACATGGGCCAACCCCTCTACACTGAATATAGATCGAACTAGGAGGAAGTGAGCATACTTAGTCAACCGATCAATGATGACCCATGTACTATCACTTCCCTGGGATTCTGAGGCAATCCCATCACAAATTTCATGGTGATGTGCTCCCATTTCCACTTGGGAATGGGTAATATCTGAAACTCCCCACTAGGTTTCTGATGCTCGACTTTCACCTGCTGGAAACTAAGGCAACAGGACACATACGTAACACTATCTCTCCTCATGCCGTCCCACCAGTAACGCTTCCTCATTTCTCTATACAACTTTGTTGCCCAAACGAATAGAATATCTGGAATCATGGGCCTCATAAAGAATCAACTAAATCAAGCCCCCAATTCTATGAACACACAAACGGAAGTCAAATTAGACAACCACATCTGAGCCTAAAGTAGCCTAAAAACCATCACCCTGTAATAGTTGGTCTCTGAGGGCTGCCAATGATTCATCCTCGTACTATCTAGCAAATATCCAATCAAATAGTGAAGATTGATCCCCAATAAAGGCCAATTCTCATATGGATTCTGCAATAACTAATTTGTTCATCCTGTTAGCTAGAAACTAAATGTCTAAAGCTAGAGGTCACTTCACGGTAGTAATCCAAGCTGCCCATACTCATTACCTTCCGACTCAAGGCGTCCTCTACAACATTCTCCTTGCCATGATGATACAGAATAGAGGTTCATAGTGTGCCAAAAGCCCAATCTAGCATCGTTACCTAGAATTAAGATCCCTCTAACTCATAATGCACCGTAGGCTGCGGTGGTTGGTGTAAATCTCACAATGAACCCCATATAGGTAGTTCTTCCAAAGATTAAGCGTGAAAACAACCGCCTCAAACTCTAAGTAATGAGTTGGGTAGTTGTACTCATGAAACTTAAGTTGCCTCGATGCATAAGCAATATTCGAGCCCTGCTGCGCCAACACACAACCCAAAACAATGTGGGATGCGTCACAATAAATCATGAATTCCTCACCCTCAACTGGAGGATTCAATATAAGATCGATTGTAAGCCACTCCTTGAACCTCCAAAAGCCCTCCCTGGAACATACAAAAGGAGCACCCTGGAAAGTTATTCGAGTCATAGGTGCAAAAATGGTGGAGAAGACCTCAACAAAATTCCTGTACTATCCAGCTAGTCCAAGAAAGATCCTAAACTTAGTCATAGAAGTGAGACTATCCCAACCAATAATGGACTTAATCTTCGTCGATCCACCATAATACCTTCCTTGGACATTACTTTTCCTATAAATATCATAGAATCCAACCAAAACTTGCACTTTGAGAAGTTGACATAAAGCGGTTGGTCTCTCAAAATCTGGAGCACAATCATCAGATGTTGCACATTCTTCTCTGTGCTCCATGATTATACAAGAATATAATCGATGAAAACTATAACGAAAGAGTGTAGTTAGGGCCTGAATACACGGTTCATAAAATCCATGAAGACAATAAAGCTATTCGTCAACCCAAAGGAAAATACTAGGAACTCATAATGGACCTAATAAGTACTAAATGCAGTCTTAGGGATATCCGCTGCCCTAATCTTCAGCTAATGGTACCTGAACCTCAGTCAATCTTAGAAAATACAACAACACCCTAGAGCTAATCAAAGAAGTTGTCAATGGAAGGTAGGGGATAATGGTTCTTTACTATCATATTGTTTAGCTGCATGCAATCGATGCACATCCTCATAGACCCGTCCTTCTTCTTAACAAATAGAGCAGGGGAACCCCATGAATCCCTAATCCAGGAGACCCTAAAGCAGAATATCGAGCTTTTTAAGTGCTACTGGGGACATACGTCATGGTGAAATATAAATAGGACAAGTACCCGACTCTAGGTCAATGGAGAAATCAATATCACAGTGTGGGTGTAGGCTAGGTAGGAAATACATCACTAACCTCTCAAGCTACAAATATTGAATCAATCGTAGGGCCCTCCCTACTAACATCTCTAACATAAGCCAAGTAAGACAAATATCCTCTTGCTACTAACCTTCAAGCCTGAATGTAGGAGATCAACCCAATCGCATGCGACTACAAGACCCTCACCACACCACAACTAATGGAGTACCATACATGTCTAAGGTAAAACTCTTGGCATAACAATCCAAAACTCCTCGGTGAGGGGATAATTGATCCATGCCGAGGCTCGTGTTAGAAAATCCAACATATAAAGAAAAGTAAGATCATCTTGAGTGTCTTTCCCTTGAATAGTCACCAAAATATATGTAAAGATCTGATCCACTAAAAAAGAATCACCTACTAGGGTCAAAAATCGAAACATCGCTGCTAAGGGCTCAAGACTCATACTCAATCGAGGAAAACAATAAACAAACACATAAGAATAAGAGTGAAACAAATGAGATTCCATGAAACCAATTGAGACATATGATGCACAAAAATCATAAACAAAATGGAATCTTCCTAACGACATAATGTAGACACTTGAAGGTATGTCATAGACGTCTCCACACCAATCCATAGGACTCTACTAGTTAGCTTAATACAAGTGAGATTGGTGAACCTGGTATTCTTGTCACGACACAATTCCTTGAGTCATGATGGAGACTACTATAACCCACCAATAGGAAATCCAGCTTGTATCTCGGAACAACTAGCAATGGGCTAAACGGTATAACCCAAGTGGCAGAAACAATGACAACAAAAAGAAATACAGAAAGAAAAAAGAATGCATACATAAGAACTGAATCCCTTCCGAGCTCTACCAACTGAGCTATATCCCCCCGTGCCGTTTTCTCTTTTTTTCTTCAATGGTAGGAAATAGGCATCAGCGGAGGTATATGGGAGGAAACCAGTCTGCAGTAATTCAAATTGTGGACCTATGTTTTAATAACGATGAAGGGTTACTATACTAGAAGGGAAAGGGCTTCAGGAGAGAAACACTTGGAAGTCACAAGTACAGGTCCATACTAAGTGTACAAGTCTCAAAAGTGACAACCATACAAAAATATGTGCAACTACAATGGAAATATATCAATTACAAAAGACGAGAGAAAAAATATATGCATAGAAGGAGATGCCGATGATAAGGACTTTGTTCTTACCTTTGCCTCTGGATACTAGCAGCAACTACTCAAATGGCGAAGCTGGTGACTGGTGCTAGGTCCTTCATCACAAAATAGATGTAGAGTGCAGTATGAGTACCATTGAAAAGGTACCCAGTAGGAATTATAGGCCAACTGAGCAAAAAGGTAAAAATAGAAGGAAATGCTAGAATAAAACACAGAAAAAGGTCATGAACAAGCCTATGGTGACTACTCCAACTAGTCTCCATAAGTCCATGAGATACACTCGTGCGCAAATTGAAGTAGAAACCCGAAGGTACACCCATAAGCCCGACAAGTACACAGAGAAGCTAAACTAAGACTAGAGGAGATTTGTAAACCTAAAGCATTATAGAAATGTCAACATTCTTGAGCTATGAATGAAAGGAAACATAGATCCTGGACCTCAAACAGCGGGTGGGTCTTTCTATAGTAGATACGCCGATTGAGATAAAATTTACAAAGGATAGCACAGAGCTCGAACCTTGAACTGCAGGTAAGTCTGCCTATAGTAGATATGTCGATAGAGACAAATTCTACAAGGGAAAGCACAAAGTCCAGACCTTAAATGGAGGATGTTGACTACCATAGATTAAGTGATATAACCCAACAAGCAGAAGATTATGTATATCGACCCCATCATAGGAGACTAAATAAGTAGAAGTAGGAATAATAGAGCCCAGACCTCAAACTGCGGGTGAAACCTCTAGTTAAGTTACCATGGCAGCATAAAGCTTCCAAATAAGATATCAAATGATTCCTGCAACTAAATGTTATGGGCAACTCTTCGTAACCATCTTCTCATGATGGCAAGAAACTCACACTAAAGTCGTATGTATCACCGAAATCACTCAAATAGGCGGCCAAAAATTCTTAAAGTTCGAATCATACTGAAATTATGGATGTTAATTCCCCACAAATGAGTTAGTACCTATCTTAGGATCATCTCTATCAGACCCAAGTCTACTATATCAGTCTACCAGGACGTACATCGCTCAAAGTTATAGTGGGGTGGAAATAATATAATCTATTGGCTCTAAAAAATGATCAGTCTATGGAATCACTAGTGTATGTCTATACTAAGTCGAAACATGCTCCAACGGCTCACAAGTCAAAACTAGACCAATCAAGGAAGCAAAGGATGATCAAATATAACAAGTCGAGTACACATTGAACCCGAAGACAAACTAAATATGAATTTTATCGAACATGGTATGTTAATCTAGTTCCCCGCCCCAATATTCAAGAAAAATCTACATAATTTCACACATTCAGATTCAGTCTAAAATAAAATGGAAGTGGTGGCCTACCTATATGCTGACCACACGCGCTCCAAAAGACTCTGTCGGAGCTTTTCCATTCCAAATGGCCTCGAATCGCTGCCACACTGTCAAAAACTGAACCACAATATTGTTATGGTTGTTACGGTTGTTTAGACACTAAACTCTCAAGATATAGAGATGGACTAATTCTGGGGTTAAAAACCAAGAAAGTGGGATCTGTGTTGGAGATTCAAGAATTAACGCCTAAAGTAGGTTCTAAACATCTTCTCAAACTTATGTTCCGAGGGTCGGAACACAATTCGAGGCTCGAAATAGTCCCAACATGAATATCCAACAAAAAACCAAAAATTACACTAAAAATAAACAACAATGGAAGATGCTAATAAGGCCATTTTGGCAAACTTATTTATGATATATTAAATCTCCTTTGAATTGCGTAATTTATGTTAGATGGTTGTTTCCTTTGTTTGAGATTGGTATATGATGAAGTTATGTAACAACTATATGAAGTCTATGTATACTATATGCTTATAAAAAGTTATAAATTTTCCGCTAAAATTAACCATACGAATATGATGAATGCAAGAAGAGTCTTGTCTGTGACCTCTGAGAGGTCAACAACGCCGGTTGCGATTCGGATTCTAGAATCCGAGTCATGACAAACTTGGTATCAGAGCATGATGTTAAATTACCTAAAAACTAAAGATCAACACAACCACGTTATGTAGTTTCTAACTTATGGTTGTGAAGCGTGCCACAATGATGACTTAGAGACTACGCAATGATAGGAAATAATCCCTTCGTATGCTCTTTATCGTGCTATCTAGAGCTTTGACACTTTGTGTCATTCTAAGTATCTAACTTTCTTCTTGTGTGAACACATAGAAGAATACACACAAGAATTAGTATGACCGAATGATCTAAGGCACCAGACTCAAAATCTTGTCTTCTCAAGAAGGGGCCATAATGGAAATGCCCATCATGAACGAAAGACGTGTGGTGAGTGTGGATGTTCGCATGGAGGTGAATGCATGGTAAGTTCTAAAAGCCTGTTATGAGTAATAACGAAGAGGAGAAGGCTATGTTGGCTGCATACCAACTCAAGGATATGTCTAAGGTATGAATTTGCTTCATAAGTGTTATCGTACAATAGACTATAGAAACAAGGTAGTAAGGTTTCAGTTTCCAAATGAGTTAGAGTTGAGATGGAAAGGGTGTGGTTCAAATCCAACAATCCAAATAGTTTCAAATCTTAAAGCCAACAAGATGTTATTTAAGGGGTTAGGAGTCGATGATAACCTTTCTTACAAAGAGGTTCTCATTGAAATTCTAGATTGCCAAGTAAAACGGTTGAGGAACAAGGAGGTTGCCTCCGTAAGAGTATTATGGGGAAACCACCTTGTTGAGGAGAAACATGGGAGGCCAAGGCCAATATGAGATCCCATTACCCTCACTTGTTTAGCTCTTAAGGTTAGATATACTCCTCCTAAGTCTGATTTTGTTTAAGAAACTCTAAGTTTTAGTGCAATAGTCGACTTGGTGTTGTAAGTCCATAATCGTATGTGTAATAATTGCACTATGTGAGTTACAATGAATTCATTTTGCATTTCATGTTGCTATTTTTGTATAGCTTATTACGTGATTGTGTGTTGCATGTGTGTAATGTGCATTAAGTTAAAGTAGAATTGAGAAGTAAGTTCCTTAATTTTCAATAAGAAGCTTCAGATATGCTTAGAGTAGGTGCATCATTCAGAGTAAGTCTTGAATTAGACATTCACGAACATAAAGTTCAATCATGCTAAAGAGATTTCCGAAAATTTCCCTCTTCAGTTTAAAATGATAAGTAGTGTCATTCGGCGATGAATGTTTCTGAAGGGGAGATAATGTAACATTTCGGAAAATTACATGCCTAGTGAACATCCAATAGGTTTTTAAGAATGCGTATTGGGGGAACATAGGCGTCCCAATGCCAGTATTAAAAAATATTGGGCATTGTATATAAAATTGGCTAAGGGGTATTAGTCAATTTCTATATTTACCCAAGTAGGCATAACATCATCCAAGCTTGTTTAGAATCGTACCTGCAATGAAGACCCTAGGCAAAAATTATAAATTGTTTTGATTCACAACCCAATGCATTAGGTACTACGCATCCAAGTGTCAAGCCTAGCACCATAGCACATAACCATTTAAAATGATAATGTAGATGAAGCAGTGCCCAAGGACATAGTGAGGATCCTTGGGATGATAAGTAAACATTCCCAAATGAACCATAAATAATAGTTAGTTATGAAAGTACAACGAACTGATGTGCAACCACATGTGCAAGACATGAGAAGAAGCGGCCAAAGGAGGGGACCATCCTAACCGAACTTGGTTAGGGTAGTTAGGGGGGAAAACGTGCACAAGGGACCACTCCATGTGGGGCCTAACTTTCTAACTAATTCTAGACTCTAACCTACTACCCTAACTGTCTAACTAACCTAGGACCAAACGAGATAAACTAATTAGTACTCACGACAACCTAAGACTTAATTGGGTGACACTAACCTAGTAACTAGTTGAAGAGACAACCTAGTACCTAACTTAGGATTGTACAAAAGGTTTGTTTGATCCTAACAACTTAGGGATACTTTAGTAATTATTATAGGTTACTTCATTAAATAATTTAACAACTTAATTAATTAATTTTAAAGGACAAAACCGAAATTACAAAGCAATTTCCAGATTTCAGATAAGACAAGAAAAAGACAACCTAGAACCTAACCTATGATGGTCCAAAGGGTTAGTTATGGTTATAACGACTTAAGGGTACTTTAGTAATTACCCAAGTTCACCTAATTAATATAAATTTTCAATTTAATAATTAATTTAAATGGTCAAAACGAAATCCTTACACAAACCTAGTAACTACTTCAAGAAACATCATAGTACCTAACCTAGGATGGTCCAAAAGGGTTAATTATGGTTCCAATGACTTAGGGGTACTTTTGTAATTACCCTATGTCCCTTAATTAATGAAATTAGTCATTTTATTAATTAATTTAAAAGGTTCAAAATGAAATTCTTAGGAAAAATTTCAGATTTGACTAAATATTGTGTTTTCCTAGTTCTAGTCAATCTAGGAGGGGATTTTTAGTAATTAATTATTTTATTTATTTAATTAACTTATTAAACCCTAAGTTGAATGAGTTAATATCATTTCCTAATACTTATAATCACGATCCAACTCACAAAAATGGCAAAGCAAAAGAGTAAGCAGGGGAACGAAAGAAAAATAGAAAATTCCATTGATTCTCATAGGTGATTTCAAGGCTTTCTTCAAGGTTTTGTCCAAGGTGGTCTTCGTCGATTAAATTCTACATAAGGTATGAGTTTCTCTCCTGGAATTCTTTCTCAAGATAATTTTCTTTCAAACAATTCATAAGATCTTCGAAACTAGGGTTGTTCCCGTCATTCTTGTTGAACTTCCCTTCCCTAGTATCCTTTTACGATTTAATGTTGAATAGGTTAGAGATCATGTGGTTGGTATGTGGTTCTGGCTGATATTAACTTTTATTTTCCTTTAATTATGAATGTCGAATGAACCTATGAACTTATAATCGTAAGAAGTTAATGTGTGCAACGTGAATTAGGAACCGATGATATGTTAGTTACGTCTGTAAATGTCAAGTGTTGTGTGTGTGTGTGTGTCTGAATGTTGACTTGCTGTTTTGTAACGTTATGGAGATGCTAAAGTCATTAAATGTTAATATGATGCTGTCCAATATGTCTTAAAAACGTTACCTTAAAGTCATGAAAAAAGATTGGTTAAAAAAATGATATCATGCTAAGATGTGTCCGAAAATATTATGTATGAAGATGATTACGGTATTTTGTGCATTCTTACTGTTAATAAGACTTCTTGATGATGTTGTGTTCGTTAAATGATCATATTATGCTGTCCAAGATGTTTAAAAAATGTGATGCCTAAAGTCATGTTATAAGGTTGGCTTAAAAGATCTCCATGAAATCATATCTTGAATGAAATTCCTATCTTTTGTCAATGAAATGGCTAAAAGTACTTTGTCAAAAGGGATTCATGCAGATGGCTATAAATTTATGATTAAATGATTTAAAGATTGGCTAATGGTTCATACATATTAAGTTTAAATATGAACACATGTAAAATTGGCATTTGCCAATAATTATGATTATGCAATCCTTTCAAAAAGCGTATAGGCCAATACTAATCATATGGCAATCTTGTGTAGTTAGAGTATCAAATAATAATATAAGAACTTCTAAACTAATTCAATGAACCCATAACCAAGGGCATGTCACTCATTGGGACAACTCCCAACATGCTAAAAAAGTATTACATATGAACTCATAAAACTCATTGAATGAAGTGCTCATCGTCCATAAACGATGATATGAATCTACTACACTAAAGTAAGTAAGTAACGTGAGTTATAACATAATTAAAGGGGTCCAAATTAAGTAAGTGACCAGAATCGGGTGTTAAAGGAAGTGACACAAGTCACACTTACACCTAAGCTACTATGTTGTGTATGAAGGTGTTAGAATGTGTGAGACTAGTCTCATTAACAACAAAGAATGATATGTAAGGACAATTCACGTTTCATCAATGCAAATTAAGGATGACCAGTAATCAATAGAGTAAGTGAATCTCAATCTAGAATCAAGCTTTCATAATGCTTGAGTCAACTTTAAAAGATAAAGAAGATAATAAAAGTGAACACATCACCGATGGACTAGTTATGAGCCTGTGTTTTTGCACATGTAAGTCTCATGAGACGAGGCTACCACCGAGGTGGATAAGTAGTCTCATTAATTCCCTAGTCTTCAAACTATGTCTAGCCAACATAGGAACTAGCCACTGGTTTCCACCTAAGCGAGCTAGGTATGTTTCAATTTCACCTTGGCCAGTGGGATCACCTTTATTCGGTGTGGAGTAGACATTGGATTTTATGTATAGCTCCCATTATATATGTCTTTAATGATCAAAACATGTTCTTGGTTCACTATAGTTGTGAGCCACTCCTTTCGGTGTGGAGTGAACACCTGAGATGGATTCGCCTTAGCCGAGAATCAACCCTTTTCTGTGTGGGGCAAACACTAGATTTCATGAGTATCTCACATGATCTAGATTTATTTTAATTGGTGAATCACCTCGTTTGGGTGTGGTGAATACACTGGATTTCATGTTAGCTCGCATGATCTTATTCCTAAGGATGTCTCTATATGAAAGTAAGAAAGGATGATGATGGAACGTATGTTCAAATTGAGCTATGAAGAAGATCTTAAGAATAACAATTGGCAATACCACAGTCATGAAGTTTCAGGAAATAATGGCCAAGGCCAAATAAGATTGACTTATAATGACTTCTTTTATGATTCCAATAAAGGGGAATAGAAAACATAATAGTAACTCAAAACTTCATAACTTCCCTAACATGATAATGATGAAATAGGTTTCATAGCCAATAGAGACTGGCTTATGAAGCATTAATGAATACTTGATGTAATGAATGACTTGCTATAAGAATAGTCAATTCATGTCCAATGAAGATTACTATAAGTAAAGGACATAGCAAATAATGGATCCTCATGTCAGGAAAATGATAGAAGCCAAATAAAATTGGCTTATAATGACTTCCTTTATTATGAAAATGATCATAGCCAATAATGAATTCAAGTATGCTTATCCAAAATGATGAACTAATGTATTTACCCACTAAATATTGGCTTATAAAGACTTCTTCCCCAAACTAAGCAAGATAATAAGTTCTAATGATATGCCCAAAAAAAAACTATGCACATTATGCAATCAACTAAAGAATGAGTATAGTCAATAAGTATTGACTTATAAATATATTCATGTCCCGAATTCTAGTTAAATCATTTCCTTAATCTCTCGAACTACTTAATTGATTCATTGTGGTTATGGGACAACAATAAATAATTCCATTTTTAAGTAAAATATAGGACCAAAGAAATTATTGAATTGCACAACAAAAAGAAGAAAGAGACTGAAAATAAATTAAATATGGATGACAGAGCTCTCAGATTAGGGGACTTAAAATTTCAAATCTTCACCCGAGGGGTTCTAAAATTATGTTGATGATACTAACGTATTGCAATCATATGGAAAATGAGTTGTGTGCTTTGAATGCATTAAAATACATCATATTCGTACCACGATTCACAACTAACGATTTAGGAAAGTCTAGTGACTATACATTCCAGAAATGGCATGTTGTTAGGAAGAGCTTGCCTTGATCATGCATTGCCTTATGTGTGCATAAATCCATACTTAGTACACGTGGTGTAATAACCCCTACAAATTACTATTTTTAGGTGCAGGTCAGAGAGCAAATTGAAGACTCATCGCAACAAGTTTAGACATCAGTGTTCTCCAGACCATTTGGTAGGTCCTCTTGATTTCGAGGATGATACAATTTTAGTCTAGCCTTAGTTTTTGACATAGCTAGTGGATGTTGTCCCTAGCTTTTTCTTCGTACTTTCATTTCGAAGCTTTTGTAATAAGGCCATTTTGGCAAACTTATTTATGATATATTAAATCTCCTTTAAATTGTGTAATCTATGTTAGATGGTTGTTTCCTTTTTTGAGCTTAGTATATGATGAAGTTATGTAACAACTATATGAAGTCTATGTATACTTCATACTTATAAAAAGTTTTTAATTTTCCGCTAAAATTAACCATATGAATGTGATGAATGAATGAAGAGGCTTGTCTGCAACCTCTGAGAGGTCAACGATGCCGGTTGCGATTCGGATTCCAGAATTTGAGTCGTGACACTCACACACCAACTTGTTTAAATTTAGTGATTTTGAGTAGGTTGAATGATAAAAGGTGAAGTTCTTGAAGAACATTGTTGAATTTTAGTTGGTTGAGTTGTTGCATGTCTTGTGTTGATCTTATTTATGTTTGCGGGTTGTTTTTTGAGTCAAATTTGTGGGTACTGAGGGTACAAATGATATCAAGTGTTTTCAGAAAGAACTATGGAATTTTATAGGGTTTAGAGATGAAAAACAGAGAAGAAAATATGAGAATGCATGTCCACAGGATCATTGGGCACCGCGCCTTCCATAGTCCCACAGGACAATCTCTGTCTATAAATCCCTAGGACGTTGCGCCAGCCTGAGCACCCCAACTTAGCCTCTGAAGTTTGGGATGTGGATCCCCACGCCTCTTAGAGCGCCAATGACGACAATTTACCTCATTCATTCCCCATCTTTTTGTATTAGTTCCTAAGTGATATACCCATGTTCCAACACTCTATGAAACATCTAAACATCATGAAATCATCCATAAACATGAGATCATAACCCTTGAATCCAAAAATACAATTCAACGAAAGTTAAAATAAAAGTCAAAGAAGTTAAGAGTCAAGTCTAAAAGTTAAGAAGAAATTTAAGGTAAAGTTCTTAAGAGTTCTCAAGGGTCTTTAACGACGTTTTAACTTTGTTTAAAGACTAAAGTTTCAAGTTAAGTACAAAGTAAATAGTTGAACTTCTTCTTTCAAAGAAATATATGGAAATTAATTATTCCCTTAAAGTTGATTTAAGACTCAAGTTTCATGCTAAGTAGAGAGTAAAGAGTTGAGTTTATTTCTCCAAGATTTATAAGGGAACTAAGTATTCCCTAAAACTCGATAAATGTTTTTACATTCAATATAAGAGGAAACTAAGATTTCCAAAAGAGTTTTGATCAAGAAAAGGGAATATTAATTACAAGAGAGCTTTCTAATGCTAAGTGTTAAGCAATTATTTCAACCCAAAGAAGAAAGTTGTTTTTAAAACACATGAGATAAATATATTTTTGGGAGTAGTATTAAGCACGGATGTGGGATGAGAGTTCACATTAACTCAAGTCTCTGTGAAAACAATGTATTCATTATGGGTATTAACAGGTCATACTTTTTAGATGATTACGTTAGTTAAGCTAGTTGATCCATTATGTTAACTAGTTCTATGTGACTGGAAAGTATAGAACAGTTCTTGCAGTGTGCGCAAGACGATTTATCACCACATAGGCTCGCAGTGGTGGTAGTCTGTTAGAGAATCTCCTAGAGAAATTATATTACTTCATATATAAGTAAAGTTGAGTTTGTTATTGCATTTTATTTAATGAACTAAGTATTTACATTGTTTTACTAGCTTTTATATATTGCATATTTCTTGTTGCTTTATATTAATTCAAGTTATTCATGAGTTGATTAGAGCCAAGATAAGTGTTCCTTCTTACTCTCTTTTCAAGCTTAAGTTGTTGTTAGCATTGCAACTCGCATACTCGTACATTCAATGTACCGATGTCGTTTGGCCTGCATCATATCATGATGCCGATGCAGGCAGTAGGATCTGCATCATCTAATGACTCGTTGATCCAGCTAAGCACTCAGAATTATTAGTGAGCGTCCTTACATTCTGGAGGACATATATATAGTGCTTTCAGTTTTCCTTTTATAGGATTTCTTTGAGTATGTCCCAATATCCATCTTAGTATTAAAGAGGCTTCATAGAAAATTTAGTTTTGAGTATTTCATTATTTGTATTGAAGATATTCTATTATGAGACTTTAGTGCAATTTTGGCCAAGTTATTTATTTCAAGTTATTTATGATAATATTTCTTGTATTGAGTTATGTCTTTCGCTTAGTTAAGTAAGCCAGGCCAAGGGTATGCTCAAGGCCAACAATGGTCATTGAATGTCGGCCATGTCTAGGGTGTAGGCTCGGGGCATGGCAAAATTAGTATTTGAGCACATAGTTTAAAAGTCATAGGGAGCCTATGAAGTTGTGTTTGTAGAGTCTTAGCTATCGGTGTAAAGCGTTCCCGATCTATAATTAGGAGGCTGCAACATTTATCTCTAATAGTTTCCCTCTAATTCCTGATTGAGAATGTTTTTAGATTGCCATCCCTCTACAAGGAGTAGTCAGGGTTCGTCCAGCTAGGAGAAATGTCGAAGAGCCTATGGTACCTAATGCACAAAATGTGGAACCTTAAGGATAAGTCACATATGCTTAATTTTGTAAGTATATATGGATTTTAAGCCAAACAGAGACTATAAATTTGGGCAACAACGAGAAGATCGACATGAAGAGGTTGACACTTCAAGGATTCGTGAGTTCTTGAGGATGAAACCTCCAAGTTTCGCCTGTTCGAACACTATTTAGGATCTAGAGAATTGCATTGAGGAACTTATGAAGGCGTTATATGTCAAGCATATTGCAGATGGTGAAAGGGTTGAGCTAGTAAAACTGAAGAATGTGGCTAGGACTTGGTTAAATCAGTGAAGGAGAGAAAAGATGAGGATGCACCGCATCCGAGTTGGGCCTGCTTTGAAGATGATTTCATTGGGCGTTTCGTTCCCCGAGAGTTGAAAGAGGCTAAGGTACAAGAGTTCTTTACACTAAAGTAGGAATCTTTGAGTATGCATGAGTATGGATTAAAATTCACCCATGTACCCCGCTATGAAGCTGAAATGATTAAGGATATGAGGAACAGAATGAGTTTGTTTGTCGATGGCTTGGTTCGTGCATCAAGGAAAGAGGGTAGGGCTGCAATGCTGATAGGTGACATGGACATATTAAGGTTGATGGTTTATGTACAGCAGGTCGAAGAGGAGAAGCTGAGGGACAAAGAAGAGTATAAAAGCAAGAAAGCTAAGATTGGGAATGAGTTTGGGCAACATAAATGCGATTTGGATTGGCTACAATTTTATAAACAAAAGGGCCAACACCATTATCTGCTATTGCTCCTGCACCTAGAAACAAAGGTGATCATCATGGCCAGAATTCCTAGAACTTCAGAGCCATACTAGCACAATCTTAAGGAAGTGTAGAACAGGGAGGTAGTTGGGCTCCTGCATGTGCAAAGTATGGTAGTTACCACCCATGCAAATGTCATCGTGGCTAGAAAGGTTGATTTAAGTGTGGCCAAGAGGGTCACTTCATGAGAGATTGTCCTAAGAACAGAAAATGTAGTGGAAATCCAGGTAGTAGAGACCAATCTTCATCACTTGCTCAACTAGATTGGGATGCACCGAGAGGATCCACTTTTGATACTAGTGGAGGGGCAAACCACCTCTATGCAATCACTAGCCGCTAAGGGCAAGAGAAATGTCCATATGTTGTCATTGGTATGATCAAGGTCTTTACTTTTGATGTTTATGCTTTGCTAGACTTAGTATCAAGTTTGTCTTTGGTAACTCCTTATTTGCAAATAAGTTGAAATTCTTCCTGAGAAACTTTGTGAACCATTCTGTGTTTCTACACCTGTTGGAGAGTCTATTTCAAGCATTAAGGGTTTTATTCGACCAAGTATCTCACCTTGGGGCGCTCCGGTCTTGTTTGTGAGGAAGAAAGATGTTTCCCTTAGAAAGTGTATATACCACCATCAATTGAACAAGGTTACAATCCAAAATAAATATCCTATTCCAAGGATTGACGATCTTTTTGACCAGCTTCAGGGTTGCTTCCTACTTCTCGAAAAATGATCTCAGGTTAGGCTACTACCAGTTTAAAGTTAGGGAATATGATATTCCAAAGACAGCTTTTACAAACAGATATGGGCATTATGAATTTTTGGTCATGTTTTTTTGGTTTAACTAATGCACCATTTTTATGAATAGAGTCTTCAAACCTTATAAGGCTATGATTCTTATCACTTTCATTGATGACATACTAATATATTCAAGGAATGACGAATATCGTTCTAGTCACCTCAGAATAGTCCTTTACACTTTGAAAGATAAGGAGTTATATGCTAAGTTCTCAAAGTGTGAGTTTTGTCTTAAGCCTGTGGTATTCTTGGGCCACATAGTTTCCGGTGATAGGATTAGAGTTGATACCAAAAAGATAGAAGCAGTTCAGAGTTGGCCTATACCCTCATCTACAACTGATATTAGGAGTTTCTCGGGTTTGGTTGGCTACTATAGTAGGTTTTTTGAGGGATTTTCATCTGTTTCATCTCCTTTGATCAAGATGACTGATCAGAAGAATGTTAAGTTTCAACGGTCTGAAGCTTGTGAGAAAAGCTTTCAGGAGTTGAAGAAGAGGTTGACTACTTCCTCAATCTTGACCTTACCAGAAGGTACTTAAGATTTTGTGGTGTATTGTGATGCTTCTAGAGTTGGGTTGGATGTGTGCTAACGTCGAATGGCAAGGTTAGAGCTTATGTATTGTGATGCTTCTAGAGTTGGGTTGGGATGTGTGTTTACGTCGAATGGCAAGGTTAGAGCTTATGCCTTCAGACAGTTGAAAGTTCATGAGAAGAATTACCCAACACATGACTTAGAGTTGGCTGTTGTAGTATTCGCCATTAAGATATAGAATCACTACTTGTATGACATTCATGTTTATATATTCACTGATAACAAGAGCGTACAATATGTGTTCACCCAGAAAGAGCTCAATCTCATACAGAGAAGGTGGTTAGTATTACTCAAGGATTATGACATGAGTATTCTTTACCATCCAGGTAAGGATAATGTGGTTGTTGATGCTTTAAGTAGGTTATCCATGGGGAATACCATCCATATTGAGAAATAAAAGAGGGAGTTAGCCAAAGATGTGCATACACTTGCATGCATGAGAGTCAGACTTATGGATTCCATCGAAGGAGGGATAGTGGTGACAAATGGGGTTGAATGATCACTAGTGTCAAAGGTGAAAAAAAACAAGAGCAAGACCCAATTTTGCTTGATTTGAATGTGAATGTTCATAAGCAAATAGTATTAGCTTTTGAAAAAGGGGGAGATGGTGTGCTGAAGTATCAAGGTAGATTTTGTGTACCTAGGGTGGATGAACTCCACGAGAAAATCATGGAGGAAGCTTATAGCTCTAGATATTCCATTCATATGGGTTCCACAAAGATGTACCACAATTTGAGAGAGTTATATTGGTGGGAAGGTATGAAGAATGGCATTGCTGGGTTTGTTGCCAAGTGTCTGAACTGTCGGCAAGGGAAAATAAAACACCAAAGGCCTGGAGGGTTGTTTTAGAATATAGAACTTCCAGAATAAAAGTGGGAGATGATTAATATAGACTTCATCACCAGTTTTCCAAGGTCTCGCAGGCAGCATGATTCAATTAAAAAATCATCCTACTTCACAGAGTCCCAATTTTTGATCATTTCAGATAGAGGAGGATAATTTACTGCACAGTTCTAGAAGTATTTTGAAAAAGCTTTGGGTACAAAGGTGAACTTAAACACTGCTTTTCATCCTCAAACGGATGCACAACAAGAGCATACTATCCAAAACTTCAAAGATATTTTGAGGTCTTGTGTGATTAAATTATAGGGGAATTGAGATGATTACTTACCTCTCATTGAGTTCGTTTACAACAACAGTTACCATTTGAGCATCCAAATGGCTCCATACAAAGCTCTTTATGTAGATCTCATATTGGGTGGTTCAAACTTGGTGAAAAGGTGTTTATAGGACTAGATCTAGTTAACCAAGCCATGGAGAAGGTGAAGGTGATTCAAGAGAGATTTGAAATGGCACAAAGCGATTAAAAATCCTACACAGATGTTAGGGGAAGGATGTTGGAGTTTGAAGTGGATGATTGGGTATATTTGAATGTTTCATCCATGAAGGCTGTTATGAGGTTCGGTACGAAGGGGAAACTTAGTCCCCGATATATCAGACCTTATCGTATAGCCAAAAGTATTGGCAATGTATCTTATGAGTCAGAGCTTCTATAAGAGTTAGCAGTAGTTCATCCAGTATGTCATATCTATATGTTGAAAAAGTTCATGGGTGATCCTTCATTGACTGTACCAACTGAAAATGTTGGTATTAAGGATAGCTTATCCTATGGATATATTCCGGTTCAAATTTTAGATCACCAAGTTCACAAGTTGATAACAAAGGAGGTAGCATCATTCAAGGTCCTTTGGAGGAACCAATTTGTTGAAGAAGCGACTTGGGAAGCTAAAGAGGATATGAAGAAGAGGTATCCGCATCTCTTTGAATGTGGAGAGCATGCAAATAAAGGTACTACTTCTCTTCTTAGCAATTTATAAACTATGAGTAAGCATGTGGTTACTTGCTTTTATGTGTCGAGTGTTGAACTTGATGTTACTATTATAAGCTTAGTAAAAGAAATCTCATTCTAGGACGAATGTTTCCAAGGGGGAGATACTGTAACATCTCGTAACTCGAAATAGAGAATAAGTTAAGAAACTAAAAATAATCTCTTTTGGAAAGAAAAGGAAAAATCTAGAAAATTTCCAAAGTTGAGAAAGTGAGTTCTGGTCATTTTTAAACGGACATAACTCTTAGATAAGGATAATTTAGAGGTAGTTGTTGATATGTTTGGAAAGACCATGGATATATCTTTCCAAACGTCGCTAAGTTTGCACATTTTTTATATTTATATGATGGAGATATATCTATCGGAAGTTAGGATGTTGAAGTAAGGAAAGTCCCAATTCATATTTAAGGAAGGGAAACTAGACTTTTAACCAATTCATTTCCTATTTCATTTTAGGGGTTTATTTGGGGTAAAAAAAAGTTTTACTTTAGATAAGAAAATTAAACTTTATGCTTAGGGCTTGGAAAAGAGAGAAGAGAAGAAGGAAACGGAGATTAGACAAGAACTCGTCAAGAATACCAAGGTTTTGTGAGTGGAATTCATCGGGGGTGATCCCTATCAAGGTAGGTGAGATCTTTTCGTGTTGGATTAGTTCACCCACACACCAACTTTTTTAAATTCAGCAATTTTGAGTAGGTTGAATGATAAAAGGTGATGTTCTTGAAGAACATTGTTGAATTCTTTTTGGTTGAGTTGTTGCATGCTTGATGTTGATTTGATTTGTACTTTTGGATTGTTTTTTGAGTAAAGTATATGGGATATTGAGGGTATTAATGATACTATGCGTTTGGGAAAGAACCATGGAATTTTAGAGGGTTTAATGATGAAAAACGGAGGAGAAAAGTCGAGAACGCCTGTCCATAGGGCCTTGGGGCCCCGTACCTCCCTTAGCCCCACAGGATTCGTTGTCTGTATGGCCCTAGGGCACTGCGCAGTCTTTGAAGTTTGGGGCTTGGCGCCCCACGCTTCTCAGAGCGCCAAGGACGACAGTTTACCCCATTCATTCTCCATCTTTTCATACTAGATATTAAGTGATGTACTCATTTTTCTTAGTTGATTCGAACACTCTAAGGTACATCTAAAAAATCATGAAATCATCCTTAAACATGAAATCATGAACCTTGAATCCATAATCAAATTCAAGGAAAATTATGATCAAAGTCAAAAAAGTTAAGAGTTATGTCTAGAAGTTAAGAAGCAATTCAAAGGTAAAGTTCTTAAGAGATCTCAAGGGTCTTTAACAACGTTTTAACTTTGTTTTAACACTCAAGTTTCAAGTTAAGTAATGAGTTAAGAGTTGAAGTTCTTCCTTCAAAGAAATATAAGGGAACTAAGTATTCTATAAGAGTTGATTTAAGACTCAAGTTTCAAGCTAAGATTAAAGAATTGAGTTCATTTCTCAAAAGTTATAAGGGAACTTAGTATTTCCTAAGAGTCTATAAATGTTTTCACAGTCAAGATAAGAGGAAACTAATATTTCTAGAAGATTTTGAGCAATAAAAGGGAATATTGATTCTAAGAGAGCTTTCTAAAGCTAAGTGTTGAGTAATTATCTTAATCCAAAGAAGGAAGTTGTTTTTAAAACACCATGAGCTAAATATATTTTTTGAAGTAGCATTGAGCACCAATGTGGGGATTAAAGTTCATATTAACTCAAGTATTCTTGAAAACCATGTCATCATGGATTAACAGGTCATACGTTTTAGATGATAACATAAGTTAAAGAGTTCTATCCGATGACAAAGTATATGAAAGTTCTGGCAGCGTGGGCAAGACGTTGTATCACCACTTAGGCTCATAGTGGTTGTTGGTTAGAGAATCTCCCACAGAAATTATATTACTTCATATATAAGTAAAGTTGAGTTTGTTACTGCAATTTCTTTAACCAACTAAGTGTTTACATTGTTTTACAAGCTTTTATATATTGCATATGTCTTGTTGCTTATATTAATTCAATTTGTTCATGAGTTGAGCAGATCCAAGAAAAGTGTTCCTTCTTACTCTTTTTTCAAGCTTAAGTTGTTGTTAGCATTGCAACCCGCATACTAGTACATTTAATATACTGATGTCAGTTGACCTGCATCGTCTCATGATGCAGACGCAGGTTACCAGGATCAACATCACCCAGTGCCTTGTTGATCTAGCTAATCGCTTAAAGTCAGTGCCGATCCTCCTTGCATTTTGGAGGACAACATATTGATTGCTTTCATCAATTTTTTTGTAGGATGTTGTGGGGTCTATCCCAACATCCATCTTAGTATTATAGAGGCTTCATAGATAGTTAGACAGTTTAGTTTTGAGTCTCTTATTGTTTGTATTGCAGATATTCTCATAAAAGACAACGAATTCAATCAAAAAGTTACCTTGCAGGAAAATTTGTAGTTGATGAAGCTATTTGAGTTTGTGCTTGTAATCTAATGCATAATATTGGCTTATGTATGTTATTGCTATGTTTTACAGAATATTATAATATCAAATCATGTTTTCACTGAAAACAATCATAGTTATATGTTATAAATAAAGAAAAATAGGACTTATTTAGATTTGGAAGGAAAATAAAAACTAAATTATTTCGTATTAAACTTTATTGTAAAAATAAAAAGAAAAAGGAGGATTGAAATTATAATTTGCAACTACAAATTTATTCATACCTATTTTTCACCTCTATTTTTTTTTTTATGATGTAGCAGCTTAAATGTAAATAAAACTTACTACTATATCCATTCCAAAGTAAGTGTGTCACATCTATTTAGAAAATAAATAATTATAATATATAGTTTTATAAATTACCCTATTCATTAGATTTTTTCCAAACTAAGTGCTTTTAAAAAGAAACAATTCTTTAATATAAGTATACAATTGAAAAACATTATTTTTTTAATCTTGAATTCTTCAAGTGATACTTATTTTTTGACAATTCTTTTTACTAAAACAACACATATTTAAGAATGAATGATATGTTACTGCAGTAATTTAAATAAAAAACTGCCACGATAAAAGAAATTATTGTGCTTCCATTGATTTTGTATAAATAACTGGAAAAGATAAACACATAAGTCATAAGCTATAAAAGAAATTAAATTTGAGTACAGATAGACGTGGATATACTACAAGTTCCAACACTTCAAGTGATTATGACAAGGTGATTGCAAAAACTGACTAACTATACTAACTAAAAATGAATTGTCTGGTCGCATGATGTTAAGATAGTTGAGTTTAAGAACAAGTCTCCGAGATCGGTGAGGAGATTTTAGAGGCTCACCTTCTCCTATAATAAGCTTGATATTTAATCATCGGAATAGTCCATACAAACCAACATACCAATGTCTTCCAAAATATCTGAGGCACATTTACTTTGTGTAATAGTAATATCATAGTCAGATTGTTAGTTCAGTATTAAGAAATTATTTCAGCTTGCCTAAATCTTTTGTGTGAAGAATGGCATGATAGATTCTGTTTGAGATGAGCAATACCTTCATGATCATTTTATGTGATAAAAATATCTCTAACATAAACAATCAAAAATATATGTTTCCCAAATGATTAATACCTACAGAATATAAAGTGATTAGCTTTTATTCAGATCATTCCAAATTGTTGGATAATAGATTGAAATGAACAAACCATGATCTGCGAGACCATAGAAGATTGGAGAAGTTTACAAACTAGTCTACACTCTCCTGAGCAACGAATCCTTTTTTTCTCCATATATACCACTTCTATAAGTTCTCAATGTAGGAATACATTTTTTATGTTCATTTGAAAAAAGAGGTCAATTAAAAAGTAAAAAAACTCCATAATCAATGCCATTAATCTTAGTGTATCCGTAAACAATTAGTTTCGGTTTGAGAAGATCAATAGTTTCATAGAATCTACCATAACAAAGAACATCCAATGACAACCAATTATGGTTTTTCCTTCAATAAAGAAATAAATTCAACAATTATATTACCATGCAATGTAGTCATCTCAGAAATCAGTTTGATGACATCCTTGATGAATCTGTTCTTCTGTCAAAGTCTTGGGAACTTTGATTGTTGATAAGCTAGTAATGAAGGAATAATACAATTGTGATACACGATGATGACATAAATAAGTGTAAACAAAATTTGATTGGCAATAGTTCTAGCACCTTCACGAATAGAAATGAGAAGATCATCTAATAAGTTCTTAACCGAAGTAGAAGACTGCCCCGATCCTAAATCAGGCATTGATGGAGCCAACCATAACTCCTAATTAGGCTTAGCCAAAACTCCAAAAAAAAAAAAAAAAGGAACATGACTATGAAACAAGCAAAAATAGGAATGAGGATGTAGAATAGGTCCATATAATAGAATTGTAAATACATACAGAATACATAACAGATGTCCGAAAATGACCAAGATGACAAATTAACAAAACACCAAACCTCGGACCTTGTGTCACTTGTACAGGAGCTACTAAGTACAAAAAAGTTATATAAAAGACAACTGACTAATCCAAATACAAAATACAAGTCTATATAAAAGAGGAGAGGTATCAAGTCTTTGGACGCAAAGGATCTCACCGCGATCAATATCTATTGTAGCCATGGGAGAGTACGACATCCAGTGAGGGTGACTCCTATTGGGATCTACATCAAAGAAAGACGTGAAAATGTTTTATTTGAATCAAACCACACGATACTCAATAGACATTATAGTCGGTCCGAGCTCAGTAAGGTCATAAGTATAAGTAAGAAGTAAGATAAGTCTAAAAAGGAGTCTGACATAAGTCTAGAAGGAAGAAACTCCTAACGACATGAAAAACAACAATAGTTCTACCTATTCAAGCCAACCAAGAATAGGCATACAAACACACAATGAGATGCAATGCACATGTTGACAATGCATGTTTGAAGAAAAAGGTTGTAGAATTATCTCACAAGTTGTCTTGTGGACATATAAGACAACTAGGAAAACCGCCTCAGCTCAACTACAGATGGAATAAAAGTAAAAAAAGCTTGGAATTTAGTATTTGGGTCGCTAGAACTAATCGACATATGCGTAATGCAGGGGAAGATAATGCATTTCCTCTCAAAACAAAGTTTCCATCAGTGAAAATAAGTAATCTTGATTCCTCGGCTCTTAAATCATTGGAATACATAGTAACAACTGGTAAGTGTCACAAAAACCTCTTTTCTTTACAAAACTAGATGAAATTATGCCATTAGTATGCGATGAACATGATATAAAACCAACAAAATCAGATCATTCTCAAAACAAGCCATGCCACTGTCACTACCAGCTAAAACCCATCACAACATAGTCGTACTAACTTGGAACTCTAGCCTGTCCAAGTCCACGACTGCTGGACCAAAGCAATTCCATTAATAAAGTGATAAACATGGAACTGACAAATTGAAAGGACGCCTCCTAGAATAGTCTTGTATTCAATGTTAATCCCGATATTTGGAGAATGGTCAAAGTTATGTATCCAAAATTAAGTGGGATTAATACCAGCTGGCCAAAATTGGTGGAATATTTGGAGAAGTACAAACCCAAATTGTACTAAATGACAGTAAGATGGATACCACTAGAGCATGGCAAGTTAAAATGTAACAAAAGTTTAGCTTCTAAAGGCAATCCAGGCAGAAGTTCATGTGGTTTCTGTCTAAGAATTCATGACAGAGACATAGTTTATGCCCAAGGAGAAGAGATAAATGAGACTACAAATATGGAAGCAGAGGCAAGCACAATAAGGGAAGCAATTTATCATTGCATTGCTATTGGGATCATGTGGATCGATATTGAAACGGATTCATTAGTTTTAGTAAAGATCTTATCACGAATTTGGGAAATTCTATGGCAAATTGCAACAATAATAGAAGCTTAGATTTCTCAGGATAGATTAGATCACATCTATAGAGAAGGTAATTCTATGGATAATTGTATAGCTAATCTAGCTTTTAAAAGAGCTGATCGATTCAAGTATTCTAATTTCATGGAGCTTCCTACTAAAGCTAAGAAAATTCTCAACTTAGACAAACAACAAATTTGTCAATCAATACAAAATTAGGCAGGATGAAGGCATCAACATTCAATGAATAAAGAACTAACTGTCAAGAATCATGAAGAAAAGACAATTCACAGGAACAATAGTTTACTTATTGCTTTTACCAATTTATTGCTTCACCATACATAGGAACAATACAATCCATAGAGCAAGAGAAGGGTTCAGAGGCTTAACAACAACCAGTTTAATCAAATGGATATGTGTTCTCAAGAAAAGGAAGTTCACCGATAAATCAAGGAGGAACATCATCATAAAATTGGAGGAATAAACAAGCATCGAGATCTGATGGTATCAACAGTTTACAAAAGAAAGCTTAATGAAAGGATATATTCAAGTGCGTTAATGGAAGAAATAAAGTTCAAAGATGGACAGAACTTACATAGAGAAATGAATTTGAACGTGGAGATTGAAGACTGCATTGTGGTTGAGAACAATTCCAACAACCAGAAATCGATGAGGACCCTTTGCTTTGCTTTAGTTTGTTGTGAACTTCAATATTATTTGATAAAATGTTCATTACAGCCACCCTATTTCACTAAAAAAACTAAAAGGCAGGATAAAACACCAAAGCAACCAATGCACATAAAATCTAAGTTCCACGTCACATATGAGCATTCTAAGGATATAAAATGATAATCAAGCAAACAGTCAACTACAACAATGAGCGAAAGAATCTTGTGTAGTCCTACATTGTGTGGTTTTTGAAGGTAGAATTTACCCAAGTCTTACCTCTACGTTAGAGGAATAGTAGTTGTTGATAAACCTTCACTCACAATAAAAATAGTCTAGAAAAGAGGTATTGGAAATAAAAGAAACAAGATTTAGTATCAAACAACAAATTAGTAGCATTACTACAACTATGATCAAACTACATGATCATACCAAAACTCGAAGAACAAGAAACAAGAGTAATATTAAGACTTGGAGAATTGAGAGCAAGAAAATATTGTTGGGATATATACTATTAACCAAATTTAAAGGCATAATATTTATTACAAAATAAATATTATTCAGTTTTAATTGATCATATATTCATTTATGTTGTTTGTTTACTTATATATTTTGTGTGCAGAGTTTTAGTTTACACATAGAGGATTAAATCATCAATTCTTGTAAGTATAAATTGTTTTGTTCACAATCTAGAATATAAATTGAACATGTTTTCCCTAAGATTGCAGCACAAGATTATGTGTAATTTATCTTGATTATGAGAACATAAATATTCCAACATATTATGCTAGTACTTTTTGTATGTATTGAACATAAGCGAGTAGAGATAGTTGTTTCAGACCAATTGATAAAAGCAAATTAGCTAAACTATTAAATGTACTTATATTCTTGATACTGTTTATATTAATTATCATTTTGATTTTAGTAAAAGTTGAGATTTTAATATGGGCCAATATGCCTGCTAGATTGGATGATAATAATATATAGTGGTGAATTAATAAGATAATTGATGAAATCCATGTCTCATTATAGATATTAATTAATATAACTTTTTGAAAAACTAATAAGTTTTCATCATGTCAAACCTTACAAGTAAATTTGTTAATTCGACACATGAATTAAGTTAAGTAGTGCTCGAAAGAAAATTAATCATTAAGTTAAATTCGACAATAATTTAATTTATTGATTAGTATATGTAATCTTAACATGGGGAATTACATAACTGTTCAATGGGGAATGTCGAAGTATTAATAAAGCAGTGTAATTATAAATTTCTATTGGAATGATTTATAATTTATTATGATAAGAATAACTTAAATTAATTATTTGTAATTAGTTTTGTAATAGAAAGCGTCACTAATTAATTATGTGATCTCCACAATGTCCATATTTAATTAGATATCGAAATCCTATTTGCAAGGGGGAAAGGGAAATAAACGTTAGTTTTCTTGTTTTTGAGAAAAGAGTGGATTTTTTCTTCTCCTGAGAAGAAATATCCACGAATAGGATTCTCCTAATTTAAAAAAGATATTTAGAGGTTTTCTATTCATAGTTGCTCACCCAAGTATTGAGAGAGTTAGGATGTAAACTTGGTATCACAACTGTTGTCTATCTTGTGGAATTGCTTGAATGTTTGTCTAACTTGTGGATTCGCTTGAAGGTATCATCTCACGCTTTAAGAAGTAATTCTTGAATTAAATTATAGCACGTTTATGTGTTCTAGAATATTATATGTGTTCTAACATAAACGTTATTGGTTATCTATTGTTGGTGTAAGCAGTAAGACTCTGATATACTTCCGTTGTGCATATAGTTTTCCAACAATTGACATCAAGAGACATGCTTTCATCTTTATAGATAATATAAAAGAATATACATTTGTACAAATTATGCAACATCACATTGTTCTTGAAAACTGCGGGCGACATATTATAATGCCGAGAATTTTTTTTGTTTACGGTTAGTCTTCGTGCCGTTCAGTTTATCTGTCAATTTGTATTGAAACTTGATTTTAAGAGAATTTAAAATTAAATTGCTGAAAAAATAAAATAAACAGTACTTTCACATTCATTGTATAAAAAAAAAAAATACAATAACAAGCTTTATTGGGTGTAATTGTTATTTTATTTTTCTTGCGAGTGGAGGCAGTAATTGGATTGCTCTCTTTAATGTAAATCATTGGAATCTTTTATTGTAAAAAGAAATCGATTATTTGTATAAAAGAAGAACGTATGGTTGTAATTTTCTGTGTTCACGTGAATAAGTACGGTAGTAATTTTTTGGCAATTAAGGAGTAGTAGTTGGGTAATTTTAAAAATAATTATTTGAGCACTATTCTTTTGTATATATATATAATAAATTATGAATTTTGTGATTAATAAATAATTATCATAAAAGAGATTTTTTGTTTGAAATCAAAAAATATTCTTAAAAGTTTTAGATAAGTGAGATTATAATACATGAATTGCAAATTATGATTGATAGGTAAAACCTATTAACATAGTTTATTTATTTAAGTCATTAAAATATACTCAATGTATCATGTATAAATTGTTCTATATGAATGTATACTAGTAAATGTTTGTTTAATCAAATGAAGATTTACCTTCAGATACAAGTAAAACTTAATTAATTAATGAGAAGAGATATTAAAGGATTTCACTGATTTGAAAGGGAGAAACATAATATCTTGAATTCTCATATGTATTAATTGAGAGGCAATTTTCTATAAGAAGGTGTTGCGTGACTTAGTTAATGAGAAGACACACAATATGTCCTATGCTCATCAGATAATTTTAGAAGAGAATGAAGTCTGAATCAAGTTATTTTAATTTTTAACTATGCATAAAATAGTTATTTTCAAACATGGTCATAGTTTAGGCGGTCATGGATTTTATGGTCTTTGATTGACTTCGAAATTTGATAGTTTCATTAAAATCATTTAGATAGGTTTCGGATAGTTTGTCGGATTAAAATTTGATTTGAATATGATAACACCATTTTTTTGTCATTATGTCCATGTAAAATCTACAACATCATCACACATGGTGATTCCTAAATAAATTGATATGTGATAAGAATGTATGTCATATTGTTTTAATTCCTAAAGATGCTTAAATCATTTTAATTTGAATTTTGTCACAGTTTTGGAAATAAACTTTTTTATAGATTACAATCAGCATGAAATTTGGTAAGTTCATTGATAAGAATCACTAAGTAGTACGCTAGAGACGCCACTTCATAGACTCCCTAGGACTCTTAAACTTTGTTCTCTAATAACAAGTTTGTAATGCCCCGAGTCTACACCCTAGGCGGGACTGAAACTCGAATACTATTGGTGGTCCCAAGCGAACTCTTGACTTAACATACTTTACTCAGCAGGAGACTTACTCATGACTAATACTTCAAACGTAAACTGAACTGCTCAAAACATATATTAAGAATGTTTCAATGATCAACATTTAACTGGCCAACATGGAAACTCAAGTCCTAATACATAAGATAATGAAAATGAAAAAAAAAACTGCACTACTAACTGACTATCTATGAAGCCTCTAATAATTGAGTAGGATGTAAGGACAAGACCTCAGTCATCCTAAGAACTGAAATACTTAAACTGAAAGCAATTGAAAAAGGAGCTCTTAAGGAAAGCAAGGAGGCTCACAATCTAACTCTGAGTGCTCAACCGGATCAATGATGCACTTAATACTGGTCTCGATTACTTGCATCTCCATCATAATACGATGAATGCCAAGTGACTGTTGGGAATTAAACACACAACACACACAAATAATCTAGAGAAAAGAGAAACGGAACACAAACGGGACACACAAGAATTTAACGTGGTTCGGTTTCCCTACTCCACGACTGTAACAGGAGGATTTTTATTTCACTTGTGCTGCTGTGGAATTACAAATACAAGGATCATATTTATAGGAAAGCCAAATGGTTAACCTAGGGTTTCAGTAATGGGTCGGGCCGGCTCACAAGCCTCCACAAAGCCCAACA
>NC_028644.1:23806402-23881477 GCF_001406875.1 Solanum pennellii
CACACAGTTCTTCACACAAGAACCCTAGGTGACAATTTCTCACAGTTTGTGTTACAATGTTGTTGAAACCTCGCTCTGATACCAATTGTTGGGAATTAAACACACAACACACACAAATAATCTAGAGAAAAGAGAAACGGAACACAAACGGGACACACAAGAATTTAACGTGGTTCGGTTTCCCTACTCCACGACTGTAACAGGAGGATTTTTATTTCACTTGTGCTGCTGTGGAATTACAAATACAAGGATCATATTTATAGGAAAGCCAAATGGTTAACCTAGGGTTTCAGTAATGGGTCGGGCCGGCTCACAAGCCTCCACAAAGCCCAACAGTGACATCTATACATTGAATGTACGGATATGCGAGTTGGAATCCTAAACATAACATAGACTTGAAAAGAACTTGAAGAACTTACGTGATACAAATCAACTCAACTTGACTGAAGTCATTTAAATCTAAAGTAGTTTAAAACAAGTGCAACATTAGGAAAAAGTTTACAACATGGTTTTCAACACTGTGCATTTATAAATACAATATGAACTCTGTCTGTATATGAAAAATAGAAATATAATTGATGTATATGAAGATACAAAATATTGTTGTGAGAGTTTCTCTAACACACAACCATCACTTAAGAGATGTAGTGATGATACAACGTTTTTAGCCCCAAGCTGCTAATGCCATCTGATAACTTGCCATTAGTATGGAACCTTACTCACTATATGAATCCGCTAGTCTATGCTAAAAAATATTAAATGATTCATCTAACAAGTATAACATTTTTCTACCCATGGTGGCTACATGGTTTATGGGGACTGTGAGTTATCTGAACGCTACCCCATATCGGTGCTCAATACTACTCCAAAAAATATACTAGTATATTAGATCTTCTGTTTAAAAAACATACTTCCCTCTGTGATTGGAGATTAGCGCTAAAACACTTATCTCAAAGCCTAACTTAAATATCAATGTTTTTCCCTTTTGGTTTTTATTATAAAAGCATATACTCTTTTTTGAAAACTAGCTCAAAATCTCTTTGGAAATCTGAGTTTCCGTTCTTATTTAAATGTGAAAATATTTTAAAATATATTTTGGAATTCATAGTCCCCATATACTTTTGTAGAAATGAACTTCAACTTTAATCTTTAGGGAACTCAAAACTTATGTCTTTAAATAAGTATAAAACGTTTGTAAAAGAATTTTGAAAACCCTTATGAAATTCTTTTAACTTGACTCTTGACATTGATCTTAACTGTTGTTGACTTGACTCTTAACTAGTACTTGAATTGAATGATGGATAAAGGATAGTGACTTGTGATTGGAAAGATCTTATGATGTTTTGGAATGATTTTAGATAAATAAACATGAGAAAAGACCGAAAATAAGTATTTGAGGATGGATCCGCGACGCGAGGAAGCTTTTAAAATTTGATTTAGAAAACGTATTTTGAGGCAAAACGCTCCATGACAGATCCTTGAGGCGAAACAAAAATTCTCAAAATTGCGAACTAGCTCTGCGACGCGGAGGCAGTGCCATATTTCGTTTAACAAAATCTTCTTCTTCGTTTTTTAGCTTTAAACCCTCTAAACTCCATAGTTTATTTCCTCAAATACTTAGAATCGATTAAATGTTCAAAGTACATCAGATTCTACTCAAAATCATCCTAAATTCATGGATTGAATCAAACAACATCCCTACAATTTCAACAAGTTGAGAATTTAACATAACTTCAACAAACCAATCAAGAACTCCATTTCTAAGATTTCAAGAGCTTAGATTTGCTGAACTAGATATTATTTACGTGTAGGTTAAAACAAGTACTATGTGATTCCACATATCTTTGTTTGGATCACCCCCGATGATATCCACACAAAAAGCTCCACGAAATCAACGAATCTTGCTTCCTTTTCTCCTTTATCCTCTATTCTCCTCTTTTTTTCTCTTCTCTCAAACACCTAACTCTTTTAACAAAAGTGTAAACTGACTAAGTTCAGTTTAGACCCCTAAGTGATTACCAAAAATAAATTAAAATAAAAGGGTAAGGAAAACATCAAACTACCCTTCTAGAGTATTCACACTTGACTTAAACTAACGGTACAATCTCCATCTGAGTTAGGCATGTAGATGGTTATGAAGTGAAAAATCGGTCATTGTACATGTGTATTGCATGAGTAGTTCTCCAATTCCATCAATTTACTATTCGAGATGTCTGATTATATACGTACAAATAAGCCCAAATTATTTTTATTTAGGATTATTCGAAATATCGTGATCTATTTAATTCTATATCATATTCTCAATAGACTTTACACACCCACTTAGTACTAGTTAAACTTTTCTTTTGATAGAGATAAGATATTAATTCGAAGAATTCATTGTACATGTATATGTGTTAGAATGAATTATTTTCAGTTTCTAACAATATAGAGATGAGTATTTAATATTTTTTTTGTAACTCTCCTATCATTGAGTTTGATGAATATTTCATTTCTTTTTATATATTGATGTGTGTTTTTTATTAGTATTACCTCTCATGAATTGAATTATATAAATCTGTCTTATAGGAGAAAATATCTTTTGAATTGAATGAAACTTATTTGTACATTATCATCATTTATTATGAATAGAATTTTAATGTTGCTTAATGGATGGACATAACGGTTCATTGAAAATGAAGTCACTACCAAAATGTGAGTCTTGTTAAGAAAGAAAAATGGTTAAGAGACTTTTATTCTTAAAAAGGGAAAATAGGCAGTGATAAGTTATAATTAAATTATTCTGATTTGTGTGGTAAACAAGCATTTGGGCAAGAGGTGAATTTGAGTTTTTAAAGTTGTCAAGAAAATTACTCAAGATATAAATATGTTTTTTGATGTTTTATAAGTCTAAGTGTATTGATAAACTCAAAATATTTTAGACAAATGAAAATAACATCATGAAAAATATATAATGTCACCGCAATTTGATTGAAGTTACGTAACCTTTATGCAGAGCTAATGAGTTGATTATCTTATAGAGTATTGCATTTCAATTGTTAAACTAGACCCTCTATAATAGATCGGCGTAAAAGAGAAAATAATTAGATTCTTATGAAGATGATAAGATTAATTATTGACTTATTATTAGTTATTTTGTTTCTTTTGGGATATGTTATAATAACTAAATTCACATTCTGAATTCAATTTCTTTCAAATCAATACCTTGAACAACTGTAGAACTTGTTGGATTTGATGTAAGTCTAATCTGTGACAGTTCAGATATATGATTGTACAATCCATGTCCAGAGTGGGAGAATAAACAAATTGTAACACCCCAATATTTTTTTTTCAAACTGAGACTCAAACCATTTTTTGTTGTGAGTAGGATTTTATCGAGAAAATTAAAATTTCTTGAGTGTTAAGGTCAATAGATGTAGCACCTTTAGTTTCAATAAGAACTAAAGAGAATTCATTCAAGTCGTTCCTAAATTCCATTAAGTTTTGGATCAACTTCAAATAACAAAAACTTTGAGTACATGAAGGGTTAGGTGGGATACAAGGTACCCAACAAAAGGTCTTTCAATTATCTTACCAACAACACCAAGTTTCTAAGTTTCGAGTTTGTATGAGGGAGATATGCCTTTTTGAAGTCAGATTTTCTAGTTAAGAAAAGTTGCGCGAAAATAACAAGGGGTATTTTGGTCTTTTCCATACTCAATCATATTTAATTCATTTTTTTGCAATGTTTTTAGTGGTCTATTCCTATTAGGTTCAGTTTTATAATTCTATTATATGCCTAGGGTTTTAGTTAAGAGCTCAAGAAGAGAAAAGAGAAGAGAATTAAAGCGTTTGTCGATATAAAATGCATTTTTTTGCGGATTTTTGCCAAGGGTTTAATCCTGAATAAGTATGTGAGCTTCCATAGTGTTGGGTTTGTTCACCCGTACAAGAATCATGTTGTTTTTAGTGAAATTTCATTTTTGAAGTTGAAAGATTAGAGTTTTTGAGAAGTGTTCTTAAGTTCATTCAAAAATTTGTTTTGTTGGGATTTTGATTATTTATTGAGAGTAAATTCTGTGGTTCGAGTGTTGTTTTGAGTAGATTATAGTGCACTTGTGTTAAATAATCAAATCCAAGTGATACGGGAAGATACCATTCGATTTGAGGGGAGTTAGTGTGAGAAAACGTGCAACGAATATCATTGGAGTTTTCTAGATTAGGGCCTGGTTCCCCACGCCAGAAAGAGAGCTCCAAGCACTTCTCTGAAGTTTAGGGGATGACTCCCCACCACTCAGTATGCCAGGCTCGCCTACCACCACTCGTTCTTCATCGTTTTGACCATTTGAGTTCTTTCAAAAGGTACCTTTACTCCCCCCTTTTTGATTCTAAACACTCTAAACTAATTCTAAACACCTAGAAATCATTCATAACTCCCCCCTTTTGATTCTAAACACTCTACACTAATTCTAAACACCTAGAAATCATTCATAATATGATCACTAACGTGAATTCATAATTTAAATTCAAGGTAGAGTTAAGATTTAAGTCTCTGAGAATTCTTTTAAACATTCTAAGAAAGTCCCTTTGATTCCTTTTGTGAACTGTTCTACAATTTCTAGTAACTTATTTCAAGACTCGAGCAAGTGAATATGAGAATGACGAGAATCTATTCATGAGTATAATTTGTAATCACGAGATCCTTCATATCATGAACCATAAATCTTGAATTCATAATTCACATCCAAGAGAGAGTTAAAAAAAAGAGTACAAGAAAGACTTTGAGCTCAATTGTGAATCCCTTGAGATCAACAATTGATCTGAACTATGTTTTGAGGAAGTAAATAAGAGAATGTGAAGAGTCGTATGCATGGATTCCATGTAGTTATGTAGGCCTTCGATTTAATTCTTTCACGCCTCTACATTCTGCATGGACTCCATAAATTGTGTATTAAGAGGAGTAGTATATTTAAGTTCAAAGTTTTGAGTATTGAGTACCTAATCCCCTGTGAAATGATACTTCTAATCATGGGACCATTAAATGTTATACATGAAGTGCTTGAGTTGAATCGTTCATGCCCATAATTTCACATGCACCCTATAAGTCGAACAATTTTGAGATGAAAAGTATCTTTGAGTTATCGAGTTGAGTAGTTCATGCTCATAATTTCGCATGAACTCTCTAATTTAAGCATTCTTGAATAGTAGTATCATTGATGTTTTTGATTCCAAGTATTGAGTTCTATCTATGGTTATTTAAAATCTTGTATCGAGTCGTTCACAACCATAATTCAGCATGAACCATATTTTAAGAAGTCTTTCAAAAAAATTTAACTTTGTTTTAAGGCATTAGCTTTGAGTTGAGTAAAGAGTAAGAGTAAAGTTCACTTCTTCAAAGATTATATGAGAACTAAGCATTCCCAAGATTAAAAATGTTTTTACATTTGACCAAGAGTGGAAACACCGATTTTCAAGAGAGATTTTAAGCTAAGTTTTGAATAATTATTTCAAACCAAAGAAAGAGTTTTGTTTTAAAAACTTTGATAAGTATATTTTTTGGAGTAGTACTGAGAACCAATATGGGGATGCGAGTTCATAACAACTCAAGTCTCCATAAACCATGTAGCCATCATGGGTAGAAAATGATCATGCTTTATAAATGATTCCTTAGGGATTATTAGCATAGACTAGTGTATCCACTTAGTTAAGGAGTTCTATATGACTAAAAAGTATAGGACTATTCTGGCAGCGTAAGAAAAATGACGTATTATCACTTAGACTCATAGTGGTGGTTGTTAGTTACATAACCTCCCATAAAAATATGTTGTATTTTTATATACACATTGAGTATTATTATATTTTTCAATAGATTGAGTTGCTATCTATAATGTTACAGCTTTCCATATATATATATATATATATATATATATAGGATCTTGTACTATTGCTTTATCCTTCAGTTTCATGAGTTGAGAATTTCAAGTTGAGTATTCTTGAGTTGAGAATATTGAGTTGATCTGTATTTCATTGTGTTGAGTACCTTATTTTTGAGTTTCACTGAGTCGAGAATCTTATAAATGAGTTGAGTATCTTATTCTTCAGTATTCCTTCAGTTCAGTAAGTTTGAAAAGAGGTAAGTATGTTTCCTTTTTATCAAGTTCAAGCTTATGTTATGCTTTAAAATTCCCCTTACATGCTCGTACATTCCACATGCTCCGCCATATGGCCTGCATCCTTTTATGATGCAGATTCATGTAATTGGGATCATCAACAAGAGCTTTATTGATAACACATAAAGTTTGAGCTAGCTATAGTGATCAATCTTGCTTCTGGAGGATTTCATTTACTTTTCAGTTTTGTCAGGATATGGTGGTTTTTTTCCCGATTTCCATCTTTGTCAATTAGAGGCTTTATAGATAGACAATAGAGTTTCAAAAGTGTGTTCATTTATTTTGTTAAATGTTTTAAAGAATTGAGTTTCCCGTTTAGGGCGAGTTGAATATTTTTTATTATCCAGAATTTTCATTTGATTTAAAGATTTGCAAAGTTAAGTTTATTGAATTTATATTCAGTTTTTAAGCTTTGTATGCTTAAGTTAGTTTTCCGCTTGTATTCATCCAGGATGAGACTTTACTTGGGGACCAACAATGGTCCTCGAATGCCGACCAAGTCTAGGGTGTAGGCTCGTCTCATGACAAACTTGGTATCATAGCATAGAGTTCAAGAGTCTTAGGGTGTATATGAAGATGTCTGTAAGGTCTTGTTTTGGTTGTAGGAGCCTCACTTCTATAAACAAGGGACTATAGACATTTATGAAAAGTTTCCCTTCTTTCAGAATCTTAATCATGCAATAGAACTAAGTCATATAGATTTATTCATACTCGTGTGTTTCTCAAATTCATTCGACTACTCATCATACTAGAGGTGGTTAAAAATTAAGGTGTAAAGATCCTTATGTATGTGCGATTCTAGAAATAGTATTGAGAAAGTCCTTAGATTCTAGAGGGACTTGAAAGAATCCCAAGAGTAAATTAAGTGTTCAGTTTCAGAGGAATTCACCCATAACTTTATGAATCGTGCATTTCAGCTGAAAATGAGTTGTGTTCCTTTCTTTAATCCTTATTTCAGCTGAGATCCTTATGAGGAGGTATTCTTAGAACTTGGGTAATATTTCCATCACAAAAGATAGCATGAGTTATGAGATCATGAGTCGTAGGAGTTAAATAACCCATAGATAGAGGAAAGAATGCAAAGTTTTAGTGATTTAATAAGGGGAGATAGTCTTTTGAAGAGTTATATTACTATATTCATGCACTGAGTAAGTTATTGTTGAGGAGTTTTCCCTTATGGGTAAAGTAAGAGTTGCTAGTCAAGATGATATAGTGAATATCTTTGTTAACCAGAATAGAGTTGATGTCGATGTGCCATCATATTAAAGGAGACTAAATTCATGTGTTGAATAAGAGAGAAGAGTATTCATAAAGTGATAGCTCTAGTCTAGGCTTATGATTTGTTTGTGAGGGTCATGATGTTCATAAGGTTATAGAACTGATCAAGTAATTAGGTATAACATGGTATGTGAGAAATAATATTTATAGTCGGATTAGCAATAAACATTAATATTGAATTTGAGATGAATGTCATGATCAAAAGAATGGCAACATCAGGGTGATGATGTTAGTTTTTAGATGTAATGCACCAGAAATTCTATAACCTAAGCTAGACCTAACCTAATAAATTTTGACCTAAGAAGGGGTAATTATGATCCTAAGTGTTAGGGAAATAAATGTAGAAGTTTAAAGGGTTTAGAGACGATAAATGAAGAAAGAAGAATTCGAGCAATAACTTGGAGGAGCAAAGGCGCGTCACGGACCTTTTTCAATCATACCCAAAAAGCGTCTCTGCGTTGCGGAGATGATCGTGGACACTTCTATCCCAAAATTCAATTTGCAAAACTTCAGGGATCACCTCTGTGTTATGGACTGGTTTCGCGATGATAATTATTAAAATAAAAGTCAAGTTTGACTTATTTAAAAGGTCTAACTAAGTGAGTAGTGTTTTAAGTATTTTAGGGTTTGGGTATACATTGATTTTAATTATGTTTTGACCCTATTTTACCAATAAAAAACAAAAACCCCAATTCTAAAATGAAAAAGCTCTCTCTTCTCTCTAAATTCTCTCTCTACCCAAATACTCAATTGAAGAACATTGAAGCTCCAAGAAGAGAATCAATTCTCCAAGTTTTCAACTCAATTTGGTGGCTATGTATTCATCAAGGTATGTTTGCTTTTACTCTTGGGATTCTTTTCACCAAGAGTTCCCTTCAAAGATGTTTTCAAAATCTCCCAAAATCTAAGGCTTTTCTCTACCCATGGGTTTCCTTCTAAACAAAAATTAAAAATTTAATTATGATGAATTACGATTACTTAGGTGTATAATTATGGGTAATTGTTGTTGTTCACTTGAAATTCCCTTGGACCTATGTTCTTCCCCTACTTGATGAATCTTGAATTGTTATGATGAGGTGATTAAGAGTATTATTATGTTCATTGGACTTATTGATGTTACTTGTGTTATTACTTCTTGAATTACCTTGTATTGAATGTTGATTACGCATTATGAGGGTAATTGAAGTTCATATCCCTTTAAGGTCAAAAAGGTATGAAGATTCATTCTTCATTGAAATTAAGTATGAAGGGTAAGATACTTGGAATATGATGATTCAATACCTATGGTGTAGTTGTGGTGTTGATGATAAGATATCCTCATCCCTAACTCTAGTCATCCGTAACTCTATACACTTGAATAAAGTATGAATTATGTATGTATGTTATGATATGGTTGTTATATGATTGAAAGTTAGTTCTCATGATTATAATGAAATATTAAAGTGAAAGTTTTACTAAATTTCTAGTGTTTCTAAAGTGAAAGGATTGTTCTTACTTATGAACACCTATTAGCTTTTTTGATAAGATGCTTACATAAGAGTCTAGTAATGGCTAATGTGAACTAATGTGATGACTAAAAATGATTACTAAAGGTATATAGGCTTAACACCAATAGGACATGTAAATAAGATAATGGCCTCACATTTTGCATGTCCGGCTCCCCACACGGGTTTCCTTACTAAGTCCGGATTTCCAGGATATGCGTTGTTTCATGAGATGGAAACCCTCACGTTTAGAAAGTTAGGTTTCTAGTAATAATATTCTTTTCCCATAACTATGTTCCCACATAGGAATCTAGCTTAGTGGATCCACCTAAATAACTATGTATGAAAGGTTACCCCTTAGGCAAATGATAACGGCGTGGGAGTTAAACACTGGATTCCATGTAGCTCACATGGTCTATTTTGGTTATTACAACCTTTCCGTAATGTGAAAGTAAGTGAATAAATGAAATGTATGAAATCTCACTTGGGCTTTCTTAAGGGGTTCTACATAGTGAAAGGAGGGTATGAGACTTCTTTTGCACATTGTACTTGTGGGATTCGGATAGATCGTTGTATTAGTATTCTTTAAGGACAATGTTAGTTATGACTTATGTATGGTAAGCTGTGTATGATTATTATTGATATGGAATGTTACGATTAAATGTCATATTATGAACGTATGCATGAAGTAGGTTGCTTAAAGTAATACTTAGCTTTGGATAGGGTTATGAGATTCTATTATTTGCATTGAGCTAGTATTCATTGGGTTGTTTAAAAGTTGGGATGATATATTGTTGGGTTGGATTGTGATACTTACCTTATGTGCATATTGGATTTACTTGATAAAAAGCATGTTTTAACTAAGATATCCTTTTATGCATGTTTCAATTGTTTTTATGCATAGTAGTCATACTCAGTACGTGTGTTGTACTAACCCATATTCTCTTACCTTTTCCCAAACGGTGTAGATTCGGGACCTTGAGGACATATCGAGGCTATTTCTCAAGACAGTTGGATTTGCTTATCCAAGTTGGCGAGTCCTAAACTTCGAGCACAAGACCTTATGTTCTAGATTTTTAGTTCTTTTGTTATGCTGAAAGACATTGTTGTACCTTGCTATTTCTAGACTTCCTATTGATATAAGGGCTAAATCCTATTTTTTTGTACTTTTATGTCTAGATGGTGTGTTGTGACAAAGCTAGTTTCTATATTTCATATATGAAGTGAAGTTCAACTTTAAAAGTTTTTAATTTTCCGTATTTTTATTCTATGATACATGCTATTACAAATGCTAAGGGATTGTATAAGACCTCTTGGAGGTCAAATACGCTAGTAACGACTAAGGGTGCACTCGGGGCATTAGAAAATTGGTATCAAAGCATAAGGTTGAGAGTAATATAGGATTTATGTTACTAAATACCACGTCTAGTAGAGTTTTGTTCATGGGTGTGAAGCACGTCACACTTATGAATGAGAGGCTATGAGGTACTTACGAACTTTCACTCTTTCTTTATCTATTAGTCGTTCCTTAAAGTCTTAACTCTATCTAGTCCTTTTCTTTTAATCTTTTTCTTGTTCTTATAGGCAACGAATATAAGAAGGACTAATGCTAGGAGGGACGATGATAAAAATATGAATGAGGCGATTCCCCCTAAAGATCCTCAAAACCGTCAAGTTCCTATTGAAGAAGGGGATATGTCTAATGTTGATATAAGGGCAGCTATTCATAGTTTGACTCAAGTGGCTAGGGACACTAGGGTGCAAGAGAACTCCAATGCTAGAACTACTACTTCTAGGATTACAGATTTCAAAAGGATGAATCCCCTACTTTCTTTGGTTCCAAAGTGGAGGAAGACCCGCAAGGATTCGCTAATGAAGTTTTCAAGCTTCTAGATGCTATGGGTGTGTCTTCTCTAGAAAAGGTGGAAGTAGCCACTGATCAACTCAAAGATGTGGCTCAAGTTTGGTATAAACAATAGAAGGAGGAGAGGCCTATTTGAGAAGGTCCAGTTAGTTGGGAATCATTCAGGATGACTTTCCTTTATAAGTTCTTTCTGTTGGAACTAAGGGAGAGGAAAATACAAGAATTTATCAATCTTCATCAAGGGGGTTTGAGTGATAAGGAGTATAGCCTCAATTTCACTCAACTATCCAAACATGCTCCTACGATAGTGGTGGATTCTGGGGAAAAAATGAACAAATTTGTTGTGGAGATATCCAGTCTTGTGTTTAATGAATGTAGGTTGGTTATGTTGATTCCTAGCATGGATATCTCTCGTTTCATGGTTCATGCCAAGCAAATTCAGGACCAAAAGCTTAAGCAAGTTGGTATGGTGTTGAATAAGTCAAGGTCCGATGATGGAAATTCTTCTAAGGCTAGGTTTGAGGTTCAAGATAAGCCAAAGTTCAAAAGGATGTTTTCCAACCAAAGACATCCTCACACTCAAAGGGTCAATAAAGGTAAAATGTCTATTCCCAAGCCTCAAGAAGGAAGAGGTGGTGGTTCTTATGTTGAGAAGCCTATTTGTACAAAGTTTGGTAAAAAACATAAAGGCAAGTCCCTAGTTGTCATGGGTAATTGCTATAGTTTTGGTAAGAGTGGTGAAACACCCGGAAACTTTATGACCTAAGCTGGACCCTAACCTAATAAATTAAAACCTAAAACAGGGGTAATTACAGTTAGGGAATTAGTCGGAAGTCATTATGGTTTAGATATGAAAAAAGGAAAAGAAATTTTGACGGGAAGATATGCAGGTGACTGCCCGTTGCGTGCCTATCGCTTAATTCTTAAAATTTCAGCTCCGCGACTCTTCTGCCTCAAAATGCATTTCAAAAATAAAAATTGGACTCTATGGAATGTCGTAGACCCACCTCCTATTCTTGAATATTTTGGGATTTAATGAAAAGTCAAGTTAGACTTTTGTTTTAAGGTTCAACTAGTGTAGAGGTGTTTTGGGTATTTTGGGAGAGTCAATATATATTGTTTTTAGTCATTTTACACCCACTCCCCAATCAAAAACATAAAACACGCAATAAGAAGTCAAAAAAATTTTTGAAGCTCCCTCTTGTCTATAGTTTCGCTCTCTCCTAAACCACAATTGAAAAACTTTGGAACTCCGAGAAGAGGATCAACTCTCATAGGATTCAACTTAATTTTGTGGCTCAATCTTCATTAAAGTATGTTTGCTTTCACTCTTGGGATTCCTTTACCCAAGAGGTCCCTAAAAATATTTTTTCAAAATTCCCCAAACTCTAGGGCTTTTCTCTACACATGGGTGTTCTTTGAAAAATGAAATTATAAATCAATTATAATGACTTATGATTACTTAAGGTTTTTTAGGCGTATAGTTATGGGTAATTGTTGTTGTTCATTTGGAATTCCCTTGAAACCATGTTCTTCCCCAATTTCATAGATCTTGAGTTTTCTATGGTGAGTTGAGTGAAAATAATGAATATATCAATGGTTTATATTTATGTTAGTTATGTTATTACATCATGAATTACCTTATATTATATATTTATTATGCATTGTTAGGTTGTCGAATCATGTAGTCCCATAAGGGCAAGAAGGTATAAATGTTGGTTCTTCCTTCAACTCAAGTATAAAAGAGAATTGCTTAGATAATAATGATGATATATCTAATGTGTTATTTTGGTGTTGATGACAAGGTGCCCCCATATTTAACTCTATACACTTAAATTAGCTATGAAGTATGTATGTAGGATATGATATTATTTTTATATGATTGAAAGGTAGTTCTCATGATTATAAAGTAATGTTAAAGTGTCATGTTTATTCATTTGCTAGTGTTTCTAAAGTGAAAGTATTGTCCTCAGTTATGAACCTCTATGTGATCTTATGATAAGATGTCTAAAGAAGAGTCTAGTAAGGACCAATGTGTACTTATATGATGACCAAATATGATTACTAATGGGAATAAATTCTTAGCACTGAAAGAGTATGTAATGAGATAGGGGTCTCAAGTTTTGTGTAAGTCCAGCTCCCCACTTGGCTTTCCTCACATTTAGTAAGTCCAGAATTCCCAATATATGTCTTGTCTTATGATATTGAAAACCTCACGTTTAGAAAGTTAGGGTTTCTAGTAACAATCTCATTGCCCCTTAGCTATGTGACCACATTGGACTCTAGCTTAGTGGATCCATCTAGATAGCTATGTACGAAAAGTTAAACCTTAGGCAAGTGCTAACCCTCTCTTTTCAGTGTGGGAGTAGAAAATCCGGTTCCATGTAGCTCACATTGTCTAATGTCGGTTATTACAATATCTTTCCCTAATGTAAAAGTAAATGAATAAAGTAAATGTATGAACTCTTACTAGAGATTTCTTAAGGGGTTTTACACAGTGTAAGGAAGGTTATATGACTCGCTTACATATTGCACTTGTGGGATCCTAAGAGATGGTTGTAGTAGTGTTCCCTTAACATTATGTTGAGTATGACTTATGTATGATCCTTAAGTATATGGTAAGTTATGATATGATATTTTGAATGTATGTATGAAGTGGGTTGCTTAATGTGATACGTGGCTTTGGATAACGTTATGGGATTCTATTCTTTGCATTGCACAAGTATTGCTTGAGTTCTCAACCTGTTGGGATGATATTATATTGGGTTGGCTTATGATGCCTACTTTATGTGAAAATTTGATTCACTTGGTAACAAGAATGTTTTGACTAAAATATACTTATATACATGTATTGATGATTTTTATGTATAGAAGTCTTACTTAGTACGTGTGAAGTACTAACCCATATTTTCTTCCCTTTTCCCAAAACATTGTAGGTTGGGACTTTGAGGAGATTTCAAGGCTATTTCTCAAGACACTTGGATTTTCTTCTCCAAGTTGGTGAATCCTCAAGTTCGAGGACAAGACCCTTCCTTCTAGATTTTTAGTTCTTTGGTATATTGAAAGACATTGTTGTACTTTCCTATTTTTAGACTTCTTATTGATTTAAGGGATAAGTCCAAATTTCTATACTACGATTGTCTAGATGGTATGATTTGACGAAGTTAGATTCTATATTTGATATACGAAATGAAGTTGAACTTCCAAAGTAAAAGATTTTAATTTTTCCACATTTTTGTTTGATGATACATGTTATGACCAATGTTATGGGCTTGTATAGGACCTCTTCGAGGTCAATGTCAGTTACAACTAGGGGGTGCTCCCGAGTCCTGATAAACTTGGTATTAGAGCACAAGGTTTAGAATAATGTAGGATTGATGTCACAAAATACCACATCGAGTAGAGTTGTCGTACCCCGAGCCTACACCCTGGGCAAGGCTGGCACTCGGTGACCATTGCTGGCCTCGAGCGAATCCTTGGCCTGGCTTGCTTAACTCAGCAAAAGACTTAACTTTACCTAACTTAATATAACAATAAAGAACATTTTAAAGGGAAAATACTCAAAATGTAATAGTTAGAGAATCTAAATGTAAAGATAAAAGAGATATCAAACCAAACAATCTTATTGAATATTTGTCTATGAAACCTCTAAATTGACTGAGATGAATGTTGGGACAAACACCACAACATTCTATTTAACTAAGGAGAAAGCAATAAAAAGATCCTCTGAAATGCAAGAAGGCTCACCACTGACGAAGGGGATCAAACTGGATCAACAAAGCACTGCGGGCTGATTGGTTACCTGCGTGTGCATCATAAAACAATGTAGGCCAACTGGCATCAGTACATTGAATGTACGAGTATGCGAGTTGGAAAGCTGAACAACGACTTAAACTTGATGGGAATAAGATGAACTTACCTTGGCTCTGCTCAACTCAAGAATTACTCTACTCAATGAATATATATAAAGCAATTTAAAACACATGTGATACTTGTACAGTTTGTAAAATAGTAAATTAACTTCGTTCATCAAAGACAATGCAATAGGAAACTCCACTTTACTTATATATGAAAGTAATTAATGTAGTTCTGTGGGAGTTTCTCTAACTGTCAACCAGCACTATGAGCCTAAGTGATGATACAATATCTCGTCCACACTGCCAGAACTATCCTACACTTTAACCTCGCATAGAACAGCCTCAACCTTATTGTCTCACCGGCTAACCTGACGTGATCATCTAAAAAGTATGACCCGTTGATACCCAGGATGACAACATGGTTTACATGGAGACTTGAGTTAATATGAACTCTCATCCCCATAACGGTGCTCATTACTACTCCCGAAAATTACTTTAGCTCATTCTTTTAAAATAACTTGTTTCCTCTTGGTTGAGATAATTTGCTCAACCTTTTATATCTTTTAAAAAAAGCCCTCTTGGAATCAATGTTCCCTTCTATTGCAGAAAACTCTTTTGGAAATCTTAGTTTTCTCTTCAACTTAAATGTGAAAACATTTATAAAATTTTAGGGAGTACTTAATTCCCGTATAACTTTTTGAGAAATAAATGCAACTATTACTCTTTGCTTAACTTGAAACTTAACTCTAAAGGAATACTTAGTTCCCTTATAGCTTCTGAGAATTTAACTCAACTCTTTAATTTTCCTTTAACTCGAAAGTTGATCCTTAAAAAGAAGTTAAAACATTTAAAAAAGGCTCATGTAAGCTTTTAAAAAATTTACTTTAAGTTACTTCATAACTTTAGACTTAACTCTTTAACTTCCTCGACTTTGACCCTAACTTTCCTTGAATTGAAGTATGGATTCAAGGTTCATGATTAATGTTTATGAATGATTCATGAAATTTAGATTTACCTTAGGGTATTGGAATCAACTAGGAATTGTAGGAACATTACTTAGGAACTCGTTAAAAAAGATATGGGAAAATTCGGGTCTCCAGGTGACCTTGGCTCTGTGAGAGGAGAGGAGAACCAGAGCCTGACGGACATACTTTGATCTGAGGTGCTCTGGATGGTGGGGCATGCCAGGTCGTGTCATACATAGCCTGCGTTGAGGGGCTCAGGTATGCGCGACACTCCACGAGTTGTCAGATGGGATTTCTGAATTTTCTTATTTGATTTTCAACTATAACCCTTTTAAACTCCTGTGGATCTTTCTCCAAACACTTAGTATCACTAAATACTTTAACACCCAATAGTTTAGAATCATAAAACAGCTCGAAAACACGAATCAAAACAACTAAAGATGTGCAACAACCCAACCAACAAGAATTCAACAATTGTTCATCAAGAACTACATTATTCTTCATTCAATCAAATTAAAATTCGCTGAATTAAACATTTTGGTGAGTGGGTGAATAAACCTAATACAGAAAGAACTCACATACCTTGTTAGGGATCACCACAGACGAATTTTACTAGAATCTCTTGGCGTCATTAGTGAAATCTTGCTCTTTTCTCCCTTCTCCTTTGTCCCTTTCTTTTTGCTCAAACCTAAGCGTAAAAAGTATTTTTCTAATCTGAACTAAAACATTGTTTTACCCCAATTAAATCCTTAAAACAAATTAGGTAATACTAGGGTAAAAGACAACTTTACCCTTAGTAAAATTTGGATTGGACTTTCCTCAATCCAATAACCCAAGTTTTGAAACACATATCTCCCTTATACGACATCAAAAATGTGCAAACTTGGTTCTGTTTGAAAGATCTTCCAAAGATATTTCCAACCATATAAAGAAATCACACTAAATCCTTATGATTTGGGAGTTGTGGGTGTTTGAAAATGACCAAAAAGTCACTTTTACAGTTCGAATATTTTCTAGATTTCTGTATTTATTTCAAAAATGATTATTTTTTGTTTCTTAGCTTATTCTTAGTTATTTCAAGTTAGGAGATGTTACAAGATTCTTTTTCATGGGTGTGAAGTGCGCCTTACTTATGATTGAGAGACTATGAGATGCTTAGGAACTTTCACTCTCTTTTTATTCGTTAGTCATGCCTAAGAGTCTTATCTCTATCTATGAATTTATTCTAATCCATCTATTGTACTTATAGATAATTATACAAGAATGACTAATGCTAGGAGGGTCGAGAAGGAGAATGTGAATGAGACGGTTCCCCCTCAGTATCCTTAAAAATCTCTTCCTATTGAAGAAGCGGCTATATCTAAGGTTTAGATAAGGACTCTATACATAGCTTGACTCAAATATTATCCACTCAGTTTTCTAGGTATACTAGGGTGAAGGTGAACCCCAATGCTAGCATAATCGCTTTTAGAATCAGGGATTTCACAAGGATGAATCCCCCTACTTTCTTTTACTACAATGTGGAGGAGGACCCACAAAGGTGCATTGATGGAGTATTTAAGGTGCCAAATGCTATGTGGGTGTCTTCTCAACAAAAAAAGGAACTATCGGCCTATCAACTCAAAGATGTGATTCAAGTTTGGTATGAGCAATGGAAGGAAAAGAGGCCTATTAGAGAAGGTCTGGTTAGTTTGACATCATTCAAGATATCTTTCCTTGATAGGTTCTTACCCTTGGAATTTAAGGAGTGGAAATTCAGAATTTATAAATCTTCATTAAGGGGGTATGCGTGTGCAGGAGTATAGCCTCAAGCTTACTCAACTATCCAAACATTATCATACTATGGTGGAGGATTCTAGGGATAAGATGAGCTAATTTGTTATGGGGATATCTAATTTTGTGGTTAATGAATGTAGGTCGGGTATGTTGATTCTTAGCATGGACATCTCTCTTCTCATGATTTATGCCAAAAAATATTTAGGAGAAAAATCTTAAGCAAGTTAGTAAAGAGTTGAAGAGGACAATAGACAAAGATGGAAATTCTTCCAAGGCTAGGTTTGAAGTTCAAGATTAGCCAAGGTTGAAGAAGAGGTTCCCCAACCAAGGTCCTCCTAACACTCCAAGGGTCAACAAAGGCAAAGTGTCTACCCCCAATACCCAAGAGGGAAAAAGTTGTGGTTCTTTTGTTGAAAAGCCTTTTTTTTGCAAACTGTGGAAGAAAACATGAACTCAAGTGCCTAATTGGCACATGTAATTGCTATAGTTGTGGTAAGAGTGGATACATGAAGAGGGACTTCCCTATGTAAAAGTCTAAAGGAAGGGAAAATACTTAACCACAAGCAAGTGGTCCGAACTTCAATACTCCTAAGAAGAATCTCTTTAATGATATCCAATCCCTAGGTGATCAAGTAGCTCTCCGTATTGTTACCGGTATGTTGCAAATATTTTAGACTAATGTTTATGCATTGTTGGATCCCTTTGACACTTTGTCTTTTGTAAATCCTTTAGTGGCTATGAAATTTGATATGCTTCCTGATGTCTTAGATGAACTCTTTTGAGTTTCTACCCCGGTGGATGATTCCGTAGTTGCTAAAAGAGTTTATAAAGGTTGTCCCATTTCATTTTCCAATAGAGTCACATTAGTTTTTTTTGGTAAAACTTGATATGTTGGACATTGATGTAATTTTGGGGATGGATTGCCTACCTGCTTGTTTTGCTTTGATTGATTGTAGATATCGGGTAGTAAAGTTTCAATTTCCTAATAAACCTTTTATATAATGGATGGGGGGAAACATAGCTCCAAGAGGTCAAAATATTTCATATATTAAGTATTGTAAGTTTATTTCTAACAGATGTCTCTATAATATTGTGAAAGTCAAGGATCTTGAGTCTGAGACTCATCCATTTGAGTTTGTCCCCGTAACTAAGGAATTTTCGGAAGTCTTTCCCAATGACTTGTCCGAAATTCCTCACGAATGGGAAATAGATTTCGGCATCAATTTATTGTAAGATACACAACCTATTTTAATCCCTCCTTACCAAATGGCCCAGGCCGAGTTGAATTAATTAAAGGCTCAACTCAAGGATTTCCTAGATAAGGATTTTATTAAATCAAGAACATCTCCATGGCGTGCTCCGGTATTATTTTTAAAGAAGAAGGACGGGTCCTTAAGAATGTGTATTGATTATTGGTAATTCAACAATGTAACTATAAAGAATAAGTATCAACTCCCGATGATTCATGATTTGTTTGATCAACTCCAAAGAGCTAGTTACTTTTGGTAAATTGACTAAGGTCGAGTTTTAACCAACTTAGAGTAAGAGGTGTCGATATTCCCGGAATTGCATTCCAAACTAGGTATGGTCATTTTGAATTCTTATTTATGTCCTTTCGTCTTACAAATGCCTCAACGACTTTCATGGAACTTATGAATTGAGGTTTTAGAAGTTATCTTGATTTTGTTGTGATTGTATTAATTGACGACATCTTGATATACTCTAAGAGTGAGAATTATCATATGAACCATTTGAGGATAGTTTTGCAAGTCCTAAAGGATAACCAAATTTTTGCTAAATTTAATAAATGTGAATTTTGGTTGAGATTGGTTGCTTTTCTGGGTCAGATTATCTCTAGTTAAGGTGTAGAGGTTGATCCAAGAAAGAGGAATGCACTCAAAAGTTGTCCAAGACCATTGAGTCCTACTGACATTTGAAGCTTTTTGGATTTGTCTGGGTACTATAGGAGATCTGTTGAGGGATTTTCATCTATCACATCTCCATTAACGGTCTTGACCAAAATTAATTCCAAGTTTGAATGGTCGGAATCTTGTGAAAAGACCTTCCAATTATCGAAAGATAAACTAACCACAACTCTATTATTGACATTACTGATGGGTTTGTGGTGTATTCTGATGCTTCTCTAGTAGGTTTGGGTTGTGTCCTCATGCAAAATGAAAAGGTGATAATATATGCCTGTAGACAACTCAAGGTTCCTGAGAAGAACTACCCGACTCGTAACCTTGAACTACCAGTCGTAGTGTTTGCTTTGAAAATTCTGAGACATTACCCATATGGAGTTCATGTAGATGTGTTCACCGATAACAATAGTTTCCAATATGTGTTCACTCAAAAGGACTTGAATATACATTAAAGAATGTTTTTAGCTTTTAAAAGATTATGATATAAGTGTCCTTTACCACCCCGAGAAAGCTAATGTTGTTGGGGATGATTTCTATGGATAGTGTGACCCAAGTTGTTGATGATAAGAAATAGTTAGTAAAAGAGGTACATAGGTTGGCCCCGTTGGGTGTTCGACTAGAAGAATCGCCAAAGGATGGTTTCACGATCTATCATAACTCCAAGTTATCTTTACTGGTTGAGGTGAATTTAAACAACATCTTGATCCTCTATTGATGGAGTTGAAGGAATCAGTTCTTAGTAAATATAATGATTCTTTCTCCCACGGGGAGAATTGGGTACTTAGGTACCGATATAGATTGTGTCTCCTGGACATAGATGGCATAAGGGAGAAAATTTTGGAGGAGGCTCGTGGTTCACAATTGCCACTAAAATGTTTTGTGATCTATAAGATATCTATTTGTGGAACATAATGAAGAAATATATCGCGAACTTTGTGTCTAAGTGTCCAAATTGCAAATAAGTCAAAGCCGAACATCAAAGGCTGGGTGGCTTATATCAAGAAACTGACATCCCCAGTTGGAAGTGGGAGATTGTCAATATGGATTTTGTGGTAGGATTGCCTCAAACTAAAAAGCAACACGACTCAATTTGGTTTATTGTGGATAAGTTTATAATATAAGCCCATTGAATATTATGCTAAGGTCTATGTTAGAGAGATGATAATCAATGATTGATAGAGTTTGCCTACAACAATACAACTCGAGTATTGCCAGAGATCCACTTAAAGCTCTTTATGGTAGGAGGTGTCGATCTCTGATTGTGTGGTTTGAAGTAGGCGGGTTTCCACTTCTTGTTACCAATATGATCCATGAAGCTATTGAGAAAGTTGGAGTCGCAAGAAATAGGTTGAAAAAAGGTTGAAAGTTTGCTAAAGTGTTATGCCAATAATAGAAGAAAGGACCTTGAGTTTGAAATAGGTGATTGGCTCTACTTGAAAATATAAGCAATGAAAGGGGTTATAAGTTTCTGTAGGTAAGGGAAACTTAGTCCCCGGTATCTGGTCCCTCACGAGGTTTTGAACTATGAGTCGGGAAAGTGACTTATTAGTTAAAATTGCAAAATGAATTGGCCATAGTTCACCTAGTGTTCCATGTGTCTATGCTCAAGAAATGTATAGGTGACTCGATGTCTATTCTCTATTTAGAAAGTTTAGAGGTGAATGAGAACCTTTCTTATGAAGAGGTTCCGACTGAGATCTTAGATCTTCAAGTGAAAAAATTGAATAATAAAGAGGTTGCCTCCATAAAAGTCCTATGGAGAAACCACCTAGTTGAGGGTGTAACATGGGAGGCCGAGGCTGACATGAAGTCCCTATATCCTCATCTTTTTAACATCTCGTAACTTGAAATAACTAAAAATAAGTTAAAAACCATGAATAATCATTCTTTTTAAATAAATAGGGGAATCTGGAAAATTTCCTAAATGTATTTGTTAATTTTCAATCGGCCATAACTCTCAGATTAGGAGGACTTATGATGAGTTCTTTATATGGTTGGAACATACTTGGGAAGATCTTTCCAATGGCATCAAGTTTGTTAATTTTCGATGTCGTATTTGGGAGATATGTCATTCGAATATTGGGCTGTTGGACTGAGGAAAGTCCAATATGAATTTTAGTAAGGGTAAAGTAGTCTTTTAACCCTTGTAGTTCTTAATTCGTTTTAAGGGTTTATTCGGGGTAAAACTAAGTCCTAATTCAGTTTTAGTGAAATTGAGAACGCTTAGGGCTTGGGGAGAAGAGAAAAGAGAAGAGGAAGATCAAGAATTCTTCAAGAACGCTAAGGTTTTGCAAGTGGAATTCGTCAAGGAAGATCCCTATCGAGGTATGTGAGATCTTTGTGTGTTGGGTTCATTCACCCATACACCAATATGTTTAATTCAGCAAGTTTTGTATTGAATGGTAAATCTTGAAGTTCTTGATGACCAATTATTGAAATCTTGTTGGTTGAGTTGTAGTGTACCTTTATTGGTTTTGATTTGTGTTTCAGGGGTGTTTTACGAGTTTAAAGTATTGGGAATTGAGGTTATTAGTGATCCCAAGTGTTTGGGGGAAAATCCATGGAAGATTTGGAGGTTTAGAGTTTAAATTGTAGAAGAAAAGTTGGAAAACCCGTGTGAAAGGCCCTGGGGTGCTGCTTTTTTCAAAGCCCCTTAGGGCATCCTCTATCTGACAGGGCCTGGCACGCCGCGCCAGCCAGAACCCCTCAAGACAACCTTTGTCCATTAGGCTCTGGTGCCCCACGCCTCTCAGAGTGAAAGGGTCACTTGGAGTTCATATTTTCACATATCTTTTTGTACGAGTTCCTATGTGATGTATCCACATTTCTTGGTTGATTTCAACACTCTAAAGTACATCTAAACATCATTAAATCATCCATAACATGAGATCATGATCCTTGAATCTATAAAACAGTTAAGGTAAACCTAAGATCAAAATCAAAGAAGTAAAGAGTCAAGTCTAAAAATGAAGAAGTAAGTCAAAATGAGTTCTTAAAGTTTCCAAGAGTCTTAAACAAACCATTTAACTTTGTTTTTTAATATTCAAGTCACAAGTTAAGTAAGATTAAAGAGTTAATTTCATTCTCAAAAGTATAAGGGACTAATTAATCCCTAAGAGTTACAAATGTATTCACATTTAAACAAGTAAAGAGCCTTCGGGCTAGTTTTCAAATAGAAGGAATAACTTTATGAAATGAAGCAAGCAGGGAAACTATGATTTGCAAGAGCTATTAAATCTAAGTTTGAGAACTAATCTCAAACCACAGAATCAATATATATTAAAAATTTAAGAGCCAATATACATTTTTGGGAGTAGTATTGAGAACTGATGTGGGGAATGCGAATACATAATAACTCAAATCTCCATATAAACCATGTAGCATTCATGGGTAGAAGAGGATCATTCTTTTCTGATCAACCCTTTTCATAGTATACTAGTGGATCCATTATGTCGTGTTGGCTCTATACTCTGGCAAGGTTAGGATGTTCGAGCAGCATGGGGCGACTAACGATGTATCATCATTATAGCTCTTAAGTGATAGTTGTTGGTTAGTGAAGCTCCCACATAAGTATTGTATTTTCATATGCATCAGTTATTTGTATTTTACATACATCTCAAATATTATTTATACATGTATACATTTAGAGTTTACAACATTTTTTAGTCAATTTTCTTTATGTTGAATTTACTTTTGAACTGCATATATTGAATAATAGTTAGTAAATCATGAGCTGAACAAAGCCAAAGTAAGTGTTCTTTCTTAATCATTTTCAATCTTAAGTGTCATTTAGATTTCTAACTCGCATACTTATACATTTAATGTACTGATGTCAGTTGGCCTGCACATATTAGATGTATACATAGGTAAAGACGATCGACAATCAACACACCGTTGATCAAGTTGAGCATCCTATAGTCAATTGGTGAGCCTCCTTACATTCTGGAGGATATCATTTATTGCTCTCTAATTAATTCAATAGAATGTTTTGGGGTTTGTTCCAACATTCATCTCAGTCAGTTTAGAGGATTCATGGTTATTAGTAGTTCAATAGTCTTTATATTTTCATTCTTATGTTAAACACTTGTGTTGCCATTTTGTCCAATATGAATGTCTAAACTTTTAAAACATTCTAGATAATATTGCTAATTATTTCAACTAAGTTCTTTTATCCTTATAAGTGTGATTATTGTCTTCCATTGAGTAAAGTAAGCAAGGACAAGGGTTCACTCGAGGTTAGCAATGGTCACCGAGTGCCTATCCCGTGTATAGTGTAGGCTAGGGGAGTTACAAATATGGTATCAAAGCACAAAGTTCAAGAGTACTAGGGAGTCTATGAAGACATATCTTTAAAGTCTTAGTAACTACAACATTTAGGAATTCCACACTTATTTAATGCTCCTCTCGTGCATTAGAGTTTATCTGTACAAGTCTTTCCCTCTAATTCGTGCTTGCGCGTGTTTCATATAACAATGCCTCCATGAAGAGCAACAAAAGTTCATCCATCTAGGAGAAAAAGCTCAGGAACAGGAGTTACCCCATGCTTCTAAAGTGCAACCTCAAAGGGAGGTTACTAATGTTGAGTTTCGCAATGTTATCTGGATGTTGTGTCAAGAGGTGACCAACCAAGTCAGGCAACATAGAGAAGATTGACAATAAGGGGCAAAAATTTTGATGATTCGAGAATTATTTTAGGATGAATCCCTAAGATCATTGGTTTGAGCACTACAGAGGATCCAAAAAACTTTGTGGAAGAGTTGAAGAAGGTATTCGATGTGATGAATGTGGTTGGTGCAAAGAAAGTTGAGTTAGCTGTATATCAACTAAAGAGTGTGGCTAGATACTAGTTTGATCAATGGAAGGATGGTAGAGTTAACGATGCACCATATCCAAGTTAAGCTTGCTTTGAAGAAGCCTTTTTGGAGCGTTTCTTTCCCTAAGAATTCAAGAAAACAAAGGTATGGGAGTTCTTTACCCTGAAACAGGAATCCCTGAGTGTTCAAGATTACTAATTGAAGTTCACCAAACTGTCTCTCTATGCTCCAAATATGGTTAAGGATATGAGGAGCATAATGAGTTTTTTTGTCGGTGGTTTTGGTCGTGCTTCGAGTAAAGAAGGTAGGGATGCAATGTTTATTGGCGACATGGACATATCCAAGATAATGATGTATGTGCAGAAAGTTGAAAGGAAAAGTTGAGGGACATAGATGAGTATAGAAACAAGAAGGCCAAAATCAAAAATGAGTCTGGGCAACAAAAAGTTGTTCGAATCGGCGACAATTCTAGAAGCAAAAGGGGAATACAACATCATCTGCTAGTTCACCTGCGCCTAGAGAAATAGTTGAGCATGATGGTCAGAACACCCGAGCTAGGCCTGCATACTCATAGCGTTGTATGGCACCAGGAGGTAGTAAGCCTCCTGTTTGCGCTAAGTGTGTTATAAATCACTCTGGTGTATGTCCTGAAGGTTCCTTGGGTTCTTTCAAGTGCGTCAGACCGGGCATTTCATGAAAGAATGTCCGAAGAGTAAGAAAGGAAACAATAATTGGGGTAATAAAGCTCAGTCTTCATCAGCAGCTTCACGAGACAGGGCTATGTCGAAGGGAGATACTTCTTGTACTGGCGGATGAACAAGCCGCTTTTATGCTCTCACTAATTTCCAAGAATAGGAGAATCTGCCAGATGTTTTCACTGATATGATTCGAGTCTTTGACTTTATTGTTTATGCATTGTTAGACCCAGGAGCGAGTTTATCTTTTGTAATGCCTTATGTTGCTATGAACCTTGAAATTATTCCTAAGCAACTTACCGAACCATTCAGTGTTTCCACACCTGTTGGTGAATCTATTCTAGCAGAAAAGGTCTATCGTGATTGTCCTATTTTTGTCAGTCACAATAGTACCACTGCTGATTTAATAAAGTTAGACATGCTTGTAACACTCCGAAACTATAAGACGTGTTCTAGATCCTTACATAGGTGTCGAAAGGTTTAGACACTATTTTGAGGTCATAAATAATGAATATAAGTCATCTAGGAAGTTTGGAAATTAAAATGTCAAAGAACGTCCATGACGTCTGGAAATTACTTCGTTGAGGTGCTAGTGTGCCTTAGCCCAATTGACTAAGTTTTAGGAGTTGGAAAATGATAATATTTGATGGAAGGGTGTATAATATCTATTAGAGTTAGTTCATTGTCTGAACTCCCAGGTACGACTCCCCAAGGACAAACCAAGGGCCCTTGAGAAGGACCCTTTCAATTGTGGCAAAAGATGCCCAAGGCAGTTTCAGCAGACGGATGCAACCAATGTATCGTGGTTCGATCAATGGGATATCTATTGCCTCAATTGATGAACACTTTAGAATATTTTCCAAAGACTATATTTTAACCAGTCTCAGACCAAAACGACGGACCAATAGGACGGAGGGTCTTATGGTCATCGATTGACAAACGTGGTTTCGACGTGATCTAGTATGTGAGACCACTGGTTTTGCTTCTCGTTTTTAGATTGGTTAAGTTAATTAATTAGGTGGTTAGTAAATTAGGTAGGGGTAAGTGAGTTCTAATTAAGTTAGTTAACAACCTATATAAAGACCGTAACCTAATTAAGCTAAACTAACCCTCATAAATCCCGAAATACAAATTTTTTTCCTTCTCTCTTCTTTTTCTCTGTCAAAGAAAAACACCATAGAAGACAAGGTCAAAAGGGTTATAGGGCTTACAAATAGAAATGTTTTTCCAACAAACTTCATCGATCAACAAGGTATGTGATTCCTTTCATCTTTGGGACCTCTTTCCCCAAAGGGTTCCTTCAAATTGATTTCAAAAGATGGGTTTTCATATGGGTCTTATCCAATCTCGAAATTGATCTTCAATTTTGTTTGTTTATGGTTTACTTTGATTTTATTGATTAGATTATGATGAATTATGATTATATTACACTACTTATTTATGGATTGGTCTAGATTGTAGGAGATGACCTTTTCCCCCTTAACCCTATGTTGTGATCTTGAGTTGAATTATGTAGTATTGGTTCAATTGACTGTGTTTTGGTTGGATTACTGTCCTATGTTTTTGTTATGCCAATTTATGAATATATTGAGATTTATTTTAGTCCTATCATGCTAGTTTTTGAGTAATTAATATAGGTTGTGAAGTAGATTATGAATTTGACCTAAGTCTCTAATCTTAAGCTATGAAATAGTGATGGATTGTTGTATAGTGTTTAATTGACTTCATTATTATGTTGGTTACTATTGTGTGCTGATATTACACCCATTGTTGAGTTTAGATTGAGGGTTATGGTAAGACCTTGATGTTGGCGTATGAAGGAGACTTGGTAAGTCTTGTGATAAACTCCTTACTTCTATTGTGGTTTGTGATTATGTGATAATGATGTATTGAAGTATACCTTATATTAACATTGATATATTTGGTATGATGTTGAATTGAAATGTCTTGTCTATGGTATTGTGATGTGTTTGCTATGATGTAAATGTTATAAGAATGGTAATAACATACCAATGTGCCTTATCATGAATGATTATGTAAATATGATAACCTCACAATATGAATCATGCAATTCATATTGATATATGATGATGATAATTATATAAGGTATAAACCCTATGACCTACATTAATCTATGATGATTAATAAAGGAATTAAACACATTTCAAAAAGGGACTCCAGATTAGCACCGAGTGAACTAGACTAAACAGTGTCCTTTCATACATAAGGAAGGTAGGATCACCAATGTATTCTTGAGATTGGATAATATAATGCATGTATCATAAATAGGGTCTTAACATATCTCCTAGTTCTTGAACTATGTTGCCTCCATAGGAATACTAGCTAGTGGATCCACATAGTTTTTATGTTGATGTTTTGGTACTACCTTAGTAAGTAGTCGCCTTCTTTTGGTGTAGGGTTCCATGACACCTAATTCCACATTAGCTCATGTGGTCTATGTCAGTTAAGGCAATATGTTCCCAAAAGGTAAAATTATGTAATGAATGAACTCTTATTACAATGACCTAAGGGGTTTAGCTTAGTCTAGGTAGGGAAATGTGACTCTACCTATAAATTGCCCTAATTATCCTTTAAGGGAGTCTTAAGAGGATATTCTTATATATACATACATACATACATACATATATATATATATACATACATACATACATGTGTATATATATATATATACATACATACATACATATACATACATACATACATACATATATATATATATATATATATATATATATATATATATTCTTAAAAATTTAAATGATATGTATATGATGATCTTACATGTTGATGGTATCGTATGATGTTAAATTCACTTATGAATACATACTTGGTCTATATTGATAAAGTATGATGTGATGTATCCTTAATGATATGATATGTGAAGTTGGACAATGGTTATGGTTCTTGTTAGGTTTACTTGATTGAGTAAGGTTATGGGGCTTTGCTTAGTCATTGCATGAGTGGACTTAATGAGGGTCATGAATAATGGTCTTGCTTTGGTTATGTTGTATTGAACTCTCATTCATACTTGTTAAGGTTATACTTGATGGTGGAGTTTTTTCAATTAGATGTTAAAGTATGTTGGTATGTATGATTTACTTGGCTATTCTAATATAGTTGATCTTGTGATGAGTATGATTTTGACTTGATGAATATGTATCAATGACTTGTATTGGTTCTTGAATGTTCATAAGGCTTTGTAAATGTAAAATACCATGTTTTAATTAAATGTATGTTTTTAGCATGATTTGATATTGTGTGTGCATACAGTCTCATTCTTAGTACATGTGATATGCTAACCCCATTTTCTCCGTTTTCCCCAAATTTTTTTGTTTCGGTCGTTGAAGGGCTTTTGAGACGACTTTGAAGAAGACTTGGAATCCACACTCATCCAAGTCAAATAGGTCCTCACTTTTCAAGGACAATGCGAATATCGAGCTTCTGAATTTTGTTCTAGTTTTAAGACTTTTATATTCATTATTTTTTTTTCATTTGAGTACTTAATATTGTATAGCCTTTATGTGGCTTTATTTCATTGATATATGGGATATGCTAAACTGATATACTCTTGTTTTAGATGGTTATGAGACGAGACAGTCTTTTAGGACTATGTTAAGTATCTAACATATGTATGTGCAATAAAAGTAGAAGACTATGTAATCTTCTTATACGAAGGTCTATGTATACTTGATATGAATATGTATTATGTGTATGCTAGCGGTCTATGTAAACCTCAACATAAATATAGAAAAGTTTTAAATTTTCTGCATTATAACCTATGAATGTAATGATGTAAACTAAGAGGCTAGTCTTAGTCCTCTCTGAGGAGGACGACGCCGGTTACGTCTAAGGGGTGCTCCTCGGATGTGACAAATTTGGCATCAGAGCATGACATTGAATCTCTTTAGAGTCGATGTCTAACTCAACCACATCTATGTATATTCTTACTCATAATTGTAAAGAGCGCCATACATATGAATAGGAAACTATGTGATGCTTAGGGAACTCTCACTTTCTTGGAAATCCAATATCGTGCCTCTATAGTCTTGTCTCTATGTGACTTAAGAATTTAATCCTTTTATTGTGATTATAGGCAATGAATACTCGAATAACAGCCACTCAAAGACTTGATGAAGAGATTTCAAATGCGAGAACTCCTCCCCGTGGTAATCAAGTCCCTCCTCTTGAAGAAGTTTCTAATGATGACCAAGCTCTGGTCAATCCTCTACCTATGAAAAGTGGTTACATAAGGGCTGGCTTTCTCAAAATGTCTCAAGACATTACTACACAAGCATAAGCCATCACTACTCAAGCACAAGCCATGACGGTCAAAGATAATTGGGAGCTGGTACCCTGAGGAACCCAACATGTTAAAACCATAGCCTCCCGTTTGAAAGTTTTCACTAGAGTGAATCCCCCTACTTTCTGTTGGTCCAAAGTTGAGGAAGACACCTTAGAGTTAATCAATGAAGTCTACAAGATTCTGTGTGCTATGTGTTTGACTACTAGTGAGAAAGCTGAGTTAGCCACTTACCAACTTAAAGATGTGGCCCAAACTTGGTATGTCCAATGAAGAGACAATAGGCCTTCAAGGGGTGGATTGATGACGTGGGAGATCTTCAAGAAGGATTTTCTTGATTTGTTATTTCCTATATAGAAGAGGGAATCCAAAGTGGAATAATTCATCAACCTTCATCAAGGAGGTATGAGCGTACTTGACTACTCTTTGGAATTTACTAAATTGTCAAAGTATGCTCCTTCTTTGGTTTTTGACACTTCAGATGAAATGAGACATTTTGCAAAGGGAGTGTCGAATGAATTGAAAGAAGAATGTCGTTCAGCTATGATACATAATAATATGAACATTTCTCGTCTCATCGTACATGCTCAACAAGTGAAAGAGAAAAGCATCCAGAGAAAGAGTAAGGAAGCTAAAAAGACAAGGTCTTTTGATGGTGGTTATTCAAAGGGTGGGCTTGATATCCAATATAAGCCTAGGTTCAAGAATATGTTCTCTAAACAAGTTTCTCCAAGTTCCCTAAGGCTTGTGATGATAGGGTGTCTAACCCTAAGTCTCAAAAGGGAAGGGTTACTAGTTCACCAACCAAGAAGCCAACTTGTGGAAAGTGTGGCAAGAAGCATTATGGTGATTGCCTTGTTGGGATTGAAAATTCATTTGGTGTGGAAAGAGTGGACACAAGGCAATGAATTGACCTAATGTGAAAGTCAAGACAAGGGTAGTGGTCAAGCTCAAGCAAGTGGTTCTAATGATGCTCTGAATAAGAATCATTTTTTGCTCTCAGCTATAGAGGTGAGCAAGAGACTTCTCCCGATGTGGTGATCGGTATGTTCAAAGTCTTTTCTATTGATGTATATGCTTTACTTGATCCCATTTCTAACTTTTCATATATTACTACTCTAGTGTCTAAAAAGTTTGACACTTTGCCGGGTATCTTAAATGAACCTTTTATGGTGTCTACCTATGTGGTTGAGTCGGTGGTTGCATAAAGAATGTATAGAAATTTTACTGTAAACTTGCCCAATAGAGTTACTCATGTTGAACTAAAGAACTTGATATGTTTGATTTTGATGTCATTTTGGGTATGGATTAGTTGCATGCTTGCTTTGCTTCAATAGATAGTAGAACGAGGGTGGTGAAGTTTAACTTTCCAAATGAGCTTATTTTATAGTGGAAGGGGGTATATTCTATTCATAGAGGTCGTATAATTTCTTGTTTGAAAACTTGTAGGATGATCTATAAAGGGTGTTTATACCATATAGTAAGAGTTAAAGATTTAGACTCCGAAATTCCTCCCATTGAGTCAGTCTATTTAGTGAGGGAATTTCCGGAGGTCTTTCCTAATAATCTTCGCGATATTCCTCCCAAACGGGAAATCGATTTTTGTATCGACTTGCTACTGGATACAAATCCCGTTCCAATTCCACCTTATCGGATGGCTCCGACCGAATTGAAAGAGCTGAAGGCTCAACTCAAAGATTTACTAGACAAGGGTTTTATTCAACCTAGTATTTCTCCATGGGGTGCTCTGATATTATTTGTGAAGAATATGGATGGGTCCCTTAGAATGTGTATTGATTAAAGTAAACTCAATAAAGTCACAATCAAGAACAAGTATCCTCTCCCTCAAATTGATGATTTATTTGATCAACTCCAAGGTGCGAGTTACTTTTCAAAGATTGAATTGAGATAAGGATATCACTAACTTAGGGTGAGATATGAAGATATTCCCAAGATGGAATTTTGAACAAGATATGGTCACTATGAGTTCTTAGTAATGTTCTTTGGTCTCACTAATTCTCCGGCGTCGTTTATGTACTTAATGAATAGGGTGTTTTTAAGTTACCTAGATTGGTTTGTCATTTTCTTCATTGATGAAATTTTTGCTTACTCGAAAAATGAGGGTGAACACATGGATCATTTGAGGGTGGTATTAAAAGTGCTTAGAGAACGCCAATTGTTTGCCAAGTATAGAAAATATGAATATGTGTTGAGGTCGGTATCATTTATTGGTCATATTATTTCTACTGAAGGTGTAGAGGTGGATCCAAAGAAGACCAAAGTGGTGAAAAATTGGCCCAGGACTTTGGATCCAACGGATATTAGGAGTTTCTTGAATCTAGTTTGTTATTATAAGGTTTGTCGGTGGGTTTGTGTGTCTTGCTTCTCCATTAACAACTTTGACCCAAAAGAATGTGGAATTTAAGTTGTCGGAGGCAAGTTAAAGAGCTTCAAAAGGTTAAAGGATATGCTTACTTCTGCTCATGTATTGACCTTACCAAAGGGTACAAAGGGTTTTGTGGTTTATTGTGATGCATCCCGAGTCGGGTTGGGGTCTTTTCTTATCTAACATGGTAATGTTATAGCCTATGCTTCTAGGCAACTCAAAGTTCATCAGAAGAATTATCCGACTCCTGACCTTGAGTTAGCGACCATCGTATTTGCCTTGAAAATATGGAGGCAGTATCTCTAAGGGTTCATGTTGATTTGTATACGGATCATAAAGTCTCCAATATGTATTCACTCAAAAGAAGTTGAATCTCTAGAGACACAGATGGTTAGAGTTTATAAAAGACTATGACATGAGTTTTCTATATCACACCGACAAGGCTAATGCGATAGCGGATGCTCTAAGTCGGTTGTCCATGGGAAAAGCGTCCCATGTGGAAGAATCCAAGAGAAACCTAGTGAAAGATGTTCATAGGTTTGCTCGTTTAGGGGTTCTAATTGAATGTTCTCAAAATGGTGGTGTGGTTGTAAATCATAACTCTAAGTCGTCTTTGGTTGTTGAGGTGAAGTCTAAGCACACCTTGATCCACTATTGGTGGAGTTGAATGAATCGGTTCTTCGGAATATTAATGAGTAATTATTCCAAAGGGGGAATGGTGTTCTAAGGTATCAAGGGAGATTGTGTGTGCCTAGTGTGGCTTATTTGAGGAGTAGAATCCTTCAGGAATCTCATAGAGCCTGTTACTCTATTTATTCAGGTTCTACAATGATGTACCATGATCATAGAGAAGTGTTTTAGTGGGATGTCCTGAAAAGGGATATTGCGGAGTTTGTTGCATAGTGTCCGAATATCCAAAGAGTGAAGGCCAAGCACCAAAAGTCGAGTGGTCTATTACAGGAAATCCAAGTTCCTACTTGGGAGTGGGAAGATTTCAATATGGATTTCATAGTATGTTTTCATAAAACTTGAAAGCAATATGACTCTATATGGGTGTAGTGTATAGATTGACCAAATCCTCACACTTTATTCTCGTTAAGTCTACTTATACGGCGGAAGATTATTCAAGCATCTATATTGACAAGATAGTGAGTCTTCATGGGGTTCCTTTGTCCATCATATTGGATAGAGGTGCTCAATTTACATCTAGATTTTGGAGATCATTTAAAAGAGGTTTTGGTACTCAAGTTAAGTGAAGCACCACTTTTCATCCTCAAACAAATGGTCAAGCGGAGTGGACTATTTAAACTCTTGAAGATATCTTAGAGAATGTATCATTGACTTTAATGGAAATTGGGATGAGTATTTGCCTTTGGTGGAGTTCTCATTTAATAATAGTTTCCATTCATCCATATCTATAGCTTCTTATGAATCTTTGTATGGTAGGAGGTTAACATGTCCTATTTGGTTTGTTTGAGGTTGGAGAGTATTCGCTTCTTGGTCCCGATTTGATTTATAAGAGTTTAGAGAAAGTTCATATTTAAGGAACCGATAGCAAACAACCTATAGTCGATAAAAGTCTTATGTAGATCATAGGATAAGAGATTTAGAATTTGAAGAAGATAAAGTGTATTTGAAAATTTTGCCTATGAAAGAGGTGGTTAGATTTGGCAAGAATGGGAATTTGAGTCCACATTATGTGGGTCCCTATGAAATCTTGAAAAGGGTTGGTAAGGTTGCTTATGAATTGAAACTCCCTAGTGAAATATCTTCTGTTCATCCAATTTTCCATATTTCTACTCTTAAGAAGTGTATCGGTGATCCCGAGTCTATTCTAACTATTGAGGATCTTGGAGTGAAGGAGAACCTATCATATGAGGAGGTTCCGGTTGAAATCCTTGATCGTCAATTGTAGAGGTTAAGGAACAAAGATGTGGCCTTGGTAAAATTTTTATGGAGAAAACAACCTAGTTGAGGGGGCAACATGGGAGGCCAAGGCCGACATTAAGTCTCGTTAACCTCATCTCTTTCCTAATGAAGGTTAGTTGTTCGTTCTAATAATGAAAATAATGACTATATTTTAAATTGTTTTGATTTTTAGTGAATTTTTGAAAAAATGCTCATGTTACACTGAAGTTACAGTGAAGTATGCCTTTAGACTTGAAAATTTGCAATTTTATTTGTTTTAAGTCATGTTTTGCATTTTGATATGGCGAGTCTTTAAGAAATAATGTTAAGTGTAACACCTTGAAAATCCAACATACATTGCAAAGCCTAACATAGATGTCATAAAGGCTAAATACTGTTTCTAAGTCCATTTTTAATGAATATAGGTCATTTAGGAGGTTTAAGAACCAAAACGTCCAGGAACGTCCATGACGTCGGGAAAGTTGGTTTAAAGGGATGTTAGTGTGCCTTTGCCTATTCAACTAACTTTTAGGAGTCGGAAATGTACAAAAAAATGGTGGAAAGATAGCTAACAGGTGTTTGAGTTGTTTCATGGTAAAAACATCCGGGTACGACTCCCCAAGGACCAACCAAGAGCCCTTGAGAAAGACCTTTGTAGTTTGATGCAACACTGCTATGCAATGTGCATTTACGGGACAGAAGACGACCTGTGTGTGGATCGTCGGGGCATTGATTCCACCGTCATTCCACACTTAAGATGGTTGATAAGTCCCCTTAATACGCACAACCTCTAAACTCATCAATGGAGTGTAGAGGTGCAGGCTACGGTCTGTGTGTGGATCGACGGGGAGTCGGTGCCACAATCGTCCCACACTTAGACAATTGGAGGAAACTCCTCACCTGCACATTCTCTAACCGAGACGACGGAGTGCAGGACGGAGGGGGGAAATGTCCATTGACTCACAAATGGCCCGTAAGCGGGGTCTCGTCTGTGAAGGTCCTAAGTTGTTGCATATTTTTAATTCAGCTTATTTAATTAATTAGGTGGTTTAGGGGTTGTTTAGGGATTAAAGAGAGACTAATTAAGTATATTAAGTCCCTCTGTATACCCTTAACCCTCATTAACCTAAAGATAACTCTCAAATGAACTCTCTTCCTTTTCTCTCTAAATGAACTCACCATTGAAGACTACCAAGGATAAGGTTTAGGGGAATGGAAAGGGAATGATTAACCATGAAATTGTTGACAAACAATAAGATATGAGTTCTATTCACCTTTGAGACTCTATCCTCAAAGGGTTCCTTCAAAATAGAATTCAAAATAAGAGTTTTCTTATGGGTTTCATTCAATTACAAAATTGAAGTTATGGATTGGGTTGTTAATGATTTCTTAGGGTTATATTGAGTAGATTAACATGTAATTCAACTTTTTTTTATGGTAATTGTTGATGGTTTGGTCTAAATTGAAGAATATGATCCTCCATCCCTAACCCTAGGTAGTGATCTTGACCTATATTGCATCAATTAAGTTGGTTGTTTATTTGATTACTATCCTATGGTGTTATTATGATTAAATTAAGATCAATTATAGGCTTATCATACTAGTTCTTGAGGTTTGATTTAGGTTATGAGTTATAATGTGAAATTTTCCTATGTATCTTGTCTCAAGTTGTGATCTAGAAATCAATTATGTTATAGAGATGCAATTGGCGATGTTACTCTATTGGTTATCATTGTGTGATGAGGTTACTCCCCAAGTTGGGTTGAGTTATGGGCTTATAGTAATACCTTGATGATAGACTATGAGGAAGACTTGGTAATGTCTTAGAATCTTTATCTTAACTTCCAATTGTAATTATTTGTTGTTAAGTCATGATATTACATTGGAGCATTCCTTATATTACGATTATAGGGTCGAATGATGTTAAATTGAAATGTCTTTACTATATTGTGAGGTTGATTAAGGTGTATGTGATATATGAATAGTGAAAACTATCAATGTGCCTTAATATGCTATGAAATGCTAATGTGTTAACCTCAGTTATATGAATTGCAATTAAAGGACTTATACTCATACAATTCTTATAGAGCTATTGATGATGATGATTACACAAGGGGTAGAAACTATGGCCTAAACTAAGCTATGATTGATAATTAAAGGCTTAAAGGCATCTCAAAAAGGGCCTCTAACTTAGCAACGCAAACTAGATTGAGGAGTGTCCCTTCCCACATAGGGAAGGTAGGAACACTATCTTGATATTGGAGACTATAATGCATAACGCATAAAGAGGATCCCAACTATATCTCCTAGTTCTTGAACTATGTTGCCCCCATAGGAATACTAGCTAGTGGATCCACGTAGTTGCTCTGTTTCAGGTTTTGGTACTACCTTGGCAGGTAGTCCGCCTTCTTTCGGTGTAGGGTTTTATGACAAAGGATTCCACACTAGCTCATGTGGTCTATTTCGATTAGGGCAAGATGTTCCCAAAAGGTAAAACAAATTGAAGGACTTGAACTTTAACTTGGATAACCTAAGGGGTCTAGCTTATTCTAGGTAGGGGTATGGGACTCTACCTAAACATTGCACTAGTTAGCCTTTAGGGGAGTCTTAGGAGGAGGTTCTTATATATGTTTTTGTTATGATAATATATGATGTATATATGGTGACCATGATACATTGTTGATACTATGTGTTGATTAATTCATTTATGCATATGCTTTGAGTTGAAATGTTAATATATGGTGAAGTGTAAACCTGAATGCATGTTATGTGAAGTTGGACATTGGTCATGATTTCTTTTTGAGGATAGTTGATTGAGTAAGGTTATTGGGCTTTGCTTGGTCATTTCACTTGTTAACTTGATAAGGACTTGTGAGTAGTTGTCTTGCTTATTATGATATGTTTGACTCTTATTCATTCTTATGATATTATTCCTTGATGTTAGGGTTGTAATAAATCTTGGTTTCAAGTATGTGGGTTAAGTATTACTTGTTGGGATAGTAAGCATGTTTGGGTGGTCAATATGACTTACTTGATTTTGCATTAAGTCCCTAAAGGGGTAATTTGACATGTTTTGATTGAAGTCCCTTTTAACATGTTTTGCTTGTGTATTTGCATAAGATCCCCTACTTACTACATGTGTATTACTAACCCCATTTTGTTCCCTTTCCCCAAACATTTTTTTTTCTAGTTGTTCAAGAGTTTGGAAGACGACATTGTTGAAGGCTTGGATTCTTCCTTTCATCCAAGTAGGGTCGGTCCTCAACTTTTGAGAGAAATGCCATCCTTTAGCTTACGGATTTTTTTTATGAGCTTATTGACTCTATAATTTCTTTCCTTTTTAATTGAGTAATGTACTTTCGTATGACCTATACATGGTCTTGTTGAATTGATGTACGGGATATGCCCATATTGTGATATTCTTTTAGATGGTATGAGATGAGGCAATCGTTGAGACTATTTCTATATTTTACGTATATGTATGTATAATAAAAGTAGAAGGCTATGTAACCTTCCTATACAAAGGGTCTATGTATACTCGATATGAATATATATTATGTGTAGGTAGAGGTCTATGTAAACCTCCAAGTAGTGATAATGCAATTTTTAAAATTTTCTGCATTTTTCAACCTATGAATGTAATGACATAAGACTAAGAGGATAGTCTTAGTGGTTGAAAATGACGACGATGCCATTTATGTCTAGGGGGTAAACCCGGATGTGACAAACTTGGTATCAGATCATGAGGTTGAATATCGTAGTTATGTCTCTATCTCTACCCCGTCTATGTAGGTTTGTATTTATAATTGTGAAGCGCGCCACACTTATGAGTAGGAACCTATATAATGCTTAGGAAATCACTCTCTTCTTGAAAATATTATATAGTGCCAATACAGTATACTTATGATGAGCTTTTGTATCTGATCCTATTGTTTTGCTTATAGGAAGCATAAACACTCAAAGGAATGCGGCTCGAAAACTTGAGGAGGAAGTTGCTAATGCGAGAGCTCCTCCCCATGATGAGCATGTTCCTCCACTTGAAGAAGATGATAATGTGGAGCAAGCCCCGGCTAACCCTCCACCTATGACGGAGGCTGAGATGAGGGCTATTCTTGCTCAAATGGAACAAGCTATGACTACTCAAGCACAAGTCGCGACGGTTCAAGCCCAAGCTATGACGGCCCAAGACAATCAGGATATTGCTCCCCATTCTCATTAATAAGTCACTACTATGGCTTCCCATCTAAGGGACTTCACTCGAATGAACCCTCCTACTTTCTATGTGTCTAATGTTGATGAAGACCCCCAAGAATTTATCAATGAGGTCGACAAGATACTATATGCTATGTGGGTGTGTTCAAAGGAGAAGGCCGAGTTGGCCACATACCAACTCAAGGATGTGGCTCAAACTTGGTATGTGTAATGGAGGGATAATAGGCCATTGAGGGGAGGTCCGGTGACTTAGGAGATCTTTAAGGCGACTTGTCTAGATTGGCTCTTCCCTAGAGAGATGAGGGAGGAAAAAGTGACGGAGTTCATCAATTTTTTTCAAGGAGGAAAGAGTGTCCATGAGTAGTCTTTGGAATTCATTAAGTTGTCCAAATATGCTCCTTCTTTGTTCTTCGATCCTAGAGACCAAATGAGCCGTTTTGTGACGGGGGTGTTAGAGGACTTACAAGAGGAGTGACATTCGGCCATGCTGCATGACAACATGAACATTTCCCGTCTTATGGTGTATGCAAGAAGGGGTGAAGAAGCAAGGGCTAAGCGAAAAAATAGAGGTGCTAAGAGAGAAAGTCATTTAAGAGTAGTATTGCAAACCCTTAAGGAACATCAATTGTATGCAAAGTATAGTAATTGTGAGTTTTCTTTGAGGTTGGTGACATTTCTTGGGCACATGATCTCTAGTGAAGGAGTTGAGGTAGACCCAAGGAAAATAGAAGCGGTGAAAAACTATCCTAGACCATTGACTCTGACTGACATTAGGAGTTTCTTGGGTTTAGCGGGTTACTATCAGAGGTTCATGGATGGTTTTGCATCCATTATGTCCCTTTGACTACCTTGACTCAAAATACTATGAAGTTTGAGTGGTCGGAGGCATATGAGAAAAGTTTCCAATTGTTTAAAGATAGGCTCACTTCCGCTATGGTGTTGACTTTACCGGAGGGTACAAAGGGTTTTGTAGTGTATTATGACGCATCCCGAGTGGGTTTGGGGTGTGTGCTTATGAAACACGGGAAGGTGATAGCCTATGCCTCTAGGCAACTTAAGGTACAGGAAAGAAACTACCCATCTCACGACCTTGAATTAGCGGCCGTGGTGTTTGCTTTAATTTTTTTGAGGCATTACTTGTATGGGGTTCATCTTGATGTTTTTACCGATCATAAGAGTCTCCAATATGTGTTTACTCGAAAGGAGTTGTATCTCCGACAAAGAAGGTGGCTAGAGTGGTTGATGGATCGGATCCTAGAAGAAGCACATGGGTCCCACTACTCAATTCATCCGGGGTCGACAAAAATGTACCATTACCTAAGGAAGATATATTGGTGGGAAGGTCTAAAAAGGGACATAGCTGATTTTGTCGCTAAGTGTTCGAATTGCCAGCAAGTAAAGGCCGAACACCTAAATTTGGGTGGCTTACTACAAGAGATCACAATTCCTACTTGGAAGTGGGAAGACATCAATATGGACTTTGTAGTAGGTTTACCTCGGACTCAAAAGTCTTACGATTCCATATCGGTGGTTGTGGATCGATTGACTAAGTCCGCTCGCTTTATTCCCGTCAAGTCTTCATATTAAGTGGATGATTATGCAAGAATCTTCCTTGATGAAATTGTGTGCCGCCATGGCATTCTGTTATCCATCATATCAGATCGGGGAGCACAATTCACATATAGATTTTAGAGGTTATTTCAAAAGGGGTTAGATACTACGGTGAGGTCGAGCATCGCTTTTCATCCCCAAATGGATGGTCAAGTGGAGAGTACGATACAAACCCTTGAAGATATGCATAGGGCGTGCATCATTGATTTTAAAGGGAGTTGGGATAGACATTTACCTTTAGTGGAGTTTGCCTACAACAATAGTTTCATTCATCCATTTCCATGACTCCCTATGAAGCCTTGTATGGTAGGAGGTGTAGGTCTCCTATTTGATGATTTGAAGTGGGTGAGACATCGCTTCTTGTCCCCGAGTTGATTTATAAAACTTTGGAAAAGGTTCATATCATAAGGAACCGGTTGTAAACGGCCTATAGTCGGCAAAAGTCTTATGTCGATCATAGGAGAAGGGATTTGGAGTTTGACGAAGGTGATAAGGTGTAGTTGAAAATTTCACCAATGAAAGGGGTGGTTAGATTTGTCAAAAAAGGGAAATTGAGTCATCGTTATGTGGGTCCCTATGATATCTTGCAAATTGTTGGTAAGGTTGCATATGAATTGAAACTTCCTAGTAAATTGGCTTCAATTCATCCGGTTTTCCAAGTTTCTATGTTGAAAAAGTGTATTGGTGATCTTGAGTCCATTCTTCTTATTGAGGGTCTTGGTGTCAAGGATAACCTCTTTTATGAGTAAGTTATGGTTCAAATTCTTTATAGGCAAGTCAAGAGGTTGAGAAATAAAGAGGTGGTTTCCGTAAAGGTGTTATGGAATAATTATCTAGTTGAGGGTGCAACATGGGAGGCCGAGTAGTCCCATTACCCTCATCTTTTTGAGAATTAAGATTAGTCATTCTTTTTAATAATATAAATATGACTAGAATTGAAGTTTCTTGATTTTTGGGTGAAGTTTTGCACATTATGCATTTTTGAAAAACTTACAGTGAAATTACTGTGGTATTTCTCTTAAAAATTGAATTTTTTCTTTTTGCTTCTTTTGAGTTATGATGTGCATTTTTATATGGCGAGTTTTCATGAAATGATAGGTAGCATGTTGTTAAGATGAACTTTTTCCTAATTGACTCATGTAATGTATGTTGTGTTTTGATCCTTATGTGTGGTATAGGAGCTTTGATATTTGCCTTGTTGAAATGATATGATTTATGTAATTGATTGGGATGCTAGTCTTGAGTCTATTCCTTCCTTCAAAAGAATTTTATTGTCATTCGGGGATGAATGTTCCTAAGGGGGGGGGGGAGTAATGAAACACCTTGAAAATCCAAGACATATTGTAAAGCCTAACATAGGTGTGAAAAAGTCTAAGTACTGTTTCTAAGTCCACTTTTAATGAACATAGGTCATTTAGGAGGTTTAAGAACAAAAACGTCCAAGGGTCCTTGAGGAGGACCTTTGCAGTTTGATGCAACACTGATAGTGCGCATCGACGGGACAGAAGACGGCCCGTGTGTGGATCAACTGGGCGTCGATGCCACTGTCGTCCCACACTTAGGATGGTTGAGAAGGCCCCTTCACCCGCGCATCCTCTGAACTCATCAACGGAGTGCAGAGGTGCAGGCTATGGTCAGTGTGTGGATGGATAGGGCGTCGATGCCACTGTCGTCCCACACTTATACAATTGGAGGAAACCACTCGCCTGCACAGTCTTTGACCGAGACGAAGGAGTGCAGGACGGAAGAAGGGAATGTCCGTCGACTCATAGACGGCCCGTAAGCGGGGTCTCATCTGTGAGGGTCCTAAGTTGTTGCACATTTTAATTCAGCTTATTTAATTAATTAGGTGGTTTAGGGGTTAATTACGGGTTAAAGAGAGACTAATTAAGTTGATTAAGTCCCTCTATAAATACCCTTACCCTCATTAACCTAAAGACAACTCTCAAATAAACTCTCTTCCTTCTCTCTTATTTCTCTCTATACATGAACTCACCATTGAAGACTAGCAAGGATTAAGGTTTGGGGGCTGGAAAGGGACAAATTCATCATCAAATTTTTAACAATTGTTAAGGTATGGGTTCTATTCACCTTTGAGACTCATTCCTCAAAGGGTTCCTTTAAAATATTTTTCAAAAATTGAATTTTCTTATATGTTTCATTCAATTACGAAATTGAAGTTGTCGATCGGGTTGTTAATGATTTCTTAGGGTTATATTGAATAGATTAACATGTAATTCAACTTTTTTATGGTAATTGTTGATGGTTTGGTCTAAATTGAAGAATATGATTCTCCATCCTAACCCTAGGCAGTGATCTTGACCTATATTGTATCAATTGAGTTGGTTGTTGATTTAATTACCATCTTATGGTGTTATTATTATTAAATTAAGATGAATTATAGGCTTGTAATGCTTGTTTTTGAGGTGTGATTTAGGTTATGAATTATAATGTGAAATTAGCGTATGTATCTTGTCTCAAGTTGTGATCTAGAGTTCAATTGTGCTATGGAGATGCAATTGGACTTGTTACTGTATTTGTTATCATTGTGTAATGATATTACCCCCCAAGTTGGGTTGAGTTATGGGTTGATGGTAAGACCTTGATGATAGACTATGAGGAAGACTCGGTAATGTCTTAAAATCTTTATCTTTACTTCCAATTGTGATTAATTGTTGTTAAGTCATGATATTACATCTGAACATGCCTTATATTAGGATTATAGGGTGGTATGATGTTGAATTGAAATATATTGACTATGTTGTGTGGTTGATAAGATGTATGTGATATAAGGATGGTGAAAACTATCAATGTGCCTTAATATGGTATGAAATACTAATGTGTTAACCTCACTTATATGAATTACGATGAAAGGACTTATACTCATACAATTCTTATAGAGCTATTGATGATGATGATTATACAAGGGGTGGACCCTATGGCCTAAATTAATTTATGATTGATAATTCAAGGATTAAAGACATTTAAAAAAGGGACTCTAGCTTAGAACCGAGTGAACTAGATTGAGGAGTGTTCCTTTCCACATAGGGAAGGTAGGAACACCATATTACTCTTGAGATTGGAGACTATAATGCATGGCGCATAAAGAGAGTCCCAACTGTATCTCTTAGTTTTTGAACTATGTTGCCCCCATAGGAATACTAGCTAGTGGATCCACGTAGTTTATATGTTTCATGTTTTGGTACAACCTCTGCAAGTAGTCCGCCTTCTTTCGGTGTAGGGTTTTATGACACTGGATTCCACACTAGCTCATGTGGTCTATGTCGGTTAGGGCAAGATGTTCCCAAAAGGTAAAACGAATTAAAGGACTTGAACTTTAACTTGGATAACCTAAGGGGTCTAGCTTAGTCTAGGTAGGGGTATGGGACTCTACTGTAACATTGCACTAGTAGCCATGAGGGGAGTCATAGGAGGAGGTTCTTATATAAATGTATATTATGATAATAAATGATATATATATGGTGACCATGGCACATCGTTGATACTATATGTTGATTAATTCACTTAAACATATGCCTTGAATTGAAATGATAATATATGGTGAACTGTAAACCTAAATGCATGATATGTAAAGTTGGACATTGGTCATGTTTTCTGGTTGAGGATACTTGATTGAGTAAGGTTATGGAGCTTTGGTTGGTTATTGCACTTGTTGACTTAATAAGAACTGGTGAGTAGTTGTCCTGTTTATTATGATATGTTTGACTCTTATTCATTCTTGTAATATTATTCCTTGATCTTTGGGATGTAGTAAATCATGGTTCCAAGTATGTTGGTATAAGTATTATCTGTTGGGATAGTAAGCATTTTTGGGTGGTCGATATGTCTTACTTGACTTTGCATTAAGTCCCTAAAGGGGTAATTTGGCATGTTTTGATAAAAAGTCCCTTTTAGCATGTTTTGCTTGCGTATGTGCATAAGATCCCATACTTACTACATATGAAGTACTAACCCTATTTTCTTCCCTTTTCCCAAACATTTTGGGTTTCGGTCATTGAAGAGTTTGGAAGGCGACATTTTTGAAGGATTGGATTCTTCCTTTCATCCAAGAAGGGTAGATCCTCAACTTTCGAGGTCAATGCCATCCTCTTGCTTACGGAATTTGTTAAGAGCTTATTGACTCTATTAATTCTTTTCTTTTTAATTGAGTATTGTACTTCCGTATGAACTATACAAGGTCTTGTTATATTGGTGTAAGGGTTGTCCCATATTGTGATATTCTTTTAGATGGTATGAGATAAGACAATCGTTGAGACTATTTCTATATTTTTGGTATATGCATGTCCAATAAAAGTAGAAAGCTATGTAACCTTCCTATTCGAAGGGTCTATGTATACTCGATATGAATATATATTATGTGTACGTAGAGATCTATGTAAACCTCAAAGTAGTGATAATGCAAATTTTAAATTTTTTTGCATTTTTCAACCTATGAATGTAATGACATGAGACTAAGAGGTTAGTCTTAGTCCTTGAAAAGGACGATGGCGCCGGTTACGTCTGGGGTAAAACCTGATGTGACATGGAGCATGTTGGTATGTTGATTTTTATCATAATTGACTCATATATGGTATGTTGATCTCATGTTGTTGCGAGAAGGAAATTCCTCATAATATAATTTTTAGTCTTATGTATGGTAATTGAAGTTTTTGAATTGCTGTGTAAAAATGATATGATTGATGTTTTAAATCTTGTTATAACATCTTGTTCTTGGTTGAACTGCTAGTCTTTAGTCTATTCATTCCTTTCAAAAGATTTTAGAGTCATTCGGGGATGAATGTTCCTAAGTGGAGTGGGGGGATAATGTAACACTCTGAAAGTCTAAGACGTGTTCTAGAGCCTAACATTGGTGTAAAAAGGTTTAGTAACTGTTTTAAGGCCATAAATAATGAATATAACTCATTTACAAAGTTCGGAAATCAAATCGTCAAAGAACGTCCATGACATCCGTAAACTACTTCAATGAGGTGCTAGTGCGCCTTAGCCTATTTGGCTAAGTTTTAGGAGTCGGAAAATGATGAAATTTGGTTGAAGGGTGTCTAACATGTATTAGACTTATTTAATAGTCTAAACGTCCGGGCATGACTCCCAAAGGACTAACTAAGGGCCCTTGAAGAGGACCGGTGCAACTTGGGGCAAAAGCTGCCCAAGGCAGTGTCCACCAACGGATACAACCAACGAATCATGGTCCAATCGACGGGGTATCGATTGACTCCATCGATGGACACTTAGAATATTTTTCAAAGAATGGATTTTAACCAGTCTCTGACTAAAACGACGGACCAAGAGGACGGAAGGTCCTGTGGCCATCGATTGACAAACATGGTATCGACGTGGTCTCGTCTGCGAGACCACTGGTTTTGCTGATCATTTTTTGATTGCTTAAGTTAATAAATTAGGTGGTTAGTTAACTATTCAGGGGTTAAGGGAGGTCTAATTTAGTTATTTGACAACACATCGAATGACCCTAACCTAAGTAAGCTAACCTAACCCTCATAAATCCCAAAACACAAATTCTCTTCGTTCTCTTTTCTTTCTATCTCTCAAAGAAAAACACCATAGAAGTCAACGTAAAAAGGGTTCTAGGGCAAAGTTTCTCCATCAAACATTATCAATCAACAAGGTATGTGATTCCTTTCACCTTTGGGACCTCTTTCCTTAAAGGGTTCCTTCAAATTGATTTCAAAAGATGGGTTTGCATATAGGTCTTATCCAATCTCGAAATTGATCTTTCAATTTTGTTTTTTATGGTTTCCTTTGATTTTATTGATTAGATTATGATTAATTATGACTATATTACACTACTTATTTATGGATTGGTCTAGATGGTAGGAGATGATATTTTCCCCCTTAACCCTAGGTTGTAATGTTGAGTTGAATTGTGTAGTGTTGGTTCAATTGACTGGGTTATTGGTTGGATTACTGTACTATGTTTTTGTTATGCCAATTTATGAATATATTGAGATGTATGGTAGTCCTATCATGCTAGTTCTTAAGTAATTGATCTAGGTTGTGAAGTAGATTATGAATTTGACCTAAGTCTCTGATCTTAAGCTACAAACTAGTGATGGATTGTTGTATTGTTTTTTTAATTGACTTCATTATTATATTGGTTATTATTGTGTGATGATACTACACCCATTTTTGGGTTGAGATTTAGAATTGATGGTAAGACCGTGATGGTGGCTTATAAAGGAGACATGGAAAGTGTTGTAATCTCAACTCTTTATTTTAATTGTGGTTACTCATGATTAAGTGATGATGTTTTATTGAAGTATACCTTCTATGAAGATTGATAGGGTTGGTGTGATGTTGAATTGAAATGTCTTGACTATGATTTTGTAAGGTGTTGGCTAAGATGTGAATGTTATAAGGATGGTGATAACTTACCAATGTGCCTTATCATGAATGATTATGTAATGTGCTAACATCACATGTTTGAATTCTAATGAAAGGAAATTTTAATACTCATGCAATTCATATTGAGCTATGACGATGATGATTACATAAGGGATAGACCCTATGACCTACATTAAGCTATGATGATTAATAAAGGCATTAAAGACATTTCAAAAAGGGATTTGCTTAGCATTGAGTGAACCAGGGTGAGGAGAGTCCCTTCCCACATAGTGAAGGTAGAATCACTAATGTGTCCCTTCCCACATAGTGAAGGTAGAATCACTAATGTACTGTTGAGATTGGATACCATAATGCATGTAGCAGAAAGAGGGTACCAACTATAAATCCTAGTTCTTGAACTGTGTTTCCCCCATTGGAATATTAGCTATTGGATCCACGTAGTTGCTATGTTCGTGTTTTGGTACTCCCTTGGAAAGTAGTCCGCCTTCATTTGGTGTAGGGTTGCATGACACCGGATTCCACATTAGATCATATGGTTTATGTTGGTTAAATAAAGTTTCTAAAATATAAAATGATGTAATTAATAAACTCTAACTAGTATAACCTAAGGGTATAGGTTAACCTAGGTAGGGGTATGTTACTCTACCTATACATTGCACTAGTTATCCTTGAAGGGAGTCTTAGGAGGATGTTCTTATGTTTGTGTATTTCTTATAAATTTAAATTATATGTATATGATGATCTTACATGTTGATACTATCTTGTGATATTAAATTCAATTATGCATACATATTTGGTCTATATTGATAAAGTATGATGTTATGTACCCTTAATGATATATGTGAAGTTGGACATTGGTTTTGGTTCCCGTTAGATCTACTTGATTAAGTAAAGTTATGGGTTTTTTCTTAGTTAATGCACAGGTGGACTTAATGAGGGTCCTGAGTTATGGTCTTGTTTTGGTTCTGCTGTAGTGAACTCTTAGTCATGCTTGTTGAGGTTATATTTGATGATGGAGTTGTCTTGATTATATGTTCAAGTATGTTGGTATGTATGATTTACTTAGCTAGTCTAGTATGGTTGGTCTTGTGATGAATATGATTTTTACTTGATGAATATGCATTAATGACTTGTATTATTTCTTGAATGTGCATAAGGCTTTCCAAATGTTAAATAGCATGTTTTAATGAAATGTACCTTTTTAGCATGATTTGATATTGTGTGTGCATATGGTCCTATACTTAGTAAATGTGATGTGCTAACCCCATTTTCTCCCTTTTCCCAAACATTTTAGGTTCCGGTCATTGAAGGAATTTTGAAATAACTTTGAAGAAGACTTGGAAGTATCACTCATCCAAGTTGGGTAGGTCCTCACTTTCTGAGGTCAATGACAATATCGAGTTTCTGAATGTTGTTCCAATTTTGAGACTTCTATGTTCTTTCTATTTTTCATTTGAGTAGTAAAGATTTTTTAGCCTATATGTGGCTTTATTACATTGATATATGGGATATGCTAAATTGATATACTCTTGGTTTAGATGGTTATGAGATGAGATAGTCTTTTAAGACTATGTTAAGTATCTTGTATATCTATGTGCAAAAAAAGTAGAAATCTATGTATTCTTCTTATACGAAGAGTTTATGTATACTCGATATGATTATGTATTATGTGTATGCAAGAGGTCTATGTAAACCTCAAGATAGATATTGAAATGTTTTAATTTTTCTACATTTTTAACCTATGAATGTAATGATCTAAACTAAGAGGCTACTCTTAGTCCTCTCCGAGGACGACGACGCTGGTTACGTCTAGGGTGTGCTCCCCTGATGTGACTATTGGTCGGTTTTGATGTCATTAGGTAAAGAATGGATCCATTCTTGTTATTCATCAATAGATTGTAGAATTGGAGTTGTCATGTTTCAAATTCCTAATGAGTTAGTCATAGAGTGGAGTAGTAGTTTAGTAGTGCCTAAGGGTCGTTTCATTTCGTACCTTAAGCAAGAAAGTTAGTTTCAAAGGGTTGTCTCAATCACTTAGTCCATGTTAATGACTCAAGTGCTGAGGCACCTTCTCTTTAGTTAGTTGCTATAGTGAAAGCGTTTCCAGATGTCTTTCATGATGATCTACCGGGTTTCCCTCCTAAAAGGGAGATAGACTTCAAGATAGACATCATTCCAGATACTCATCCTATCTCTATTCTGCCATATAGGATGGCACCAATAGAGTTGAATGAACAATTGAAAGATTTGTTAGATAATGGCTTCATTCGACCAAGTACCTCATCTTGGGGCGCTTCGGTTTTGTTTGTAAGGAAGAAGGATGGTTCCCTTAGAATGTTTATAGACTACCATCAATGGCATAAGGTGACCATCAAGAATAAATATCTTCTTCCAAGGATAGATGATCTTTTCTACTAGTTTCAATGTGTTTCTTATTTCTAGAAAATTGATCTCAGATCATGCTACCCTTTGTTATAAGTTAGGTAATGTGACATTTCAAAGAAAACTTTTAGAACCAAATATGGGCATTATTAGTTTTTAGTTATGTCCTTTTGTTTGACAACTAAACTTGCAACATTCATTGATCTTATAAACAGAGTCTTCAAACCAAATTTAGATCTATTTTTCATCATCTTCATTGATGACATACTAATTTATTAAAGCAATGAAGAAGATCATGCTAGTCACCTCAGAATAGTTCTTCAAACTTTGAGAGATAAAGAGTTATATGCCAAGTTCTCCAAGTGTGGCTTTTGGCATCAGTCTGTGGAATTCTTGGGCTACATAGTTTTTGGCGATGGGATTATAGTTGGTACCCAAAAGATAGAAGCAGTTCAGAGTTGGCCTAGAACCACATCTCCAACTGATATAAGGAGTTTCTTGGGTTTGACTGGCTACTAGAGAAGATTTTTAGAGGGATTATCATCTATCTCATCTCCTTTGACCAAGCTAACTCAAAAGACAGTCTAGTTTTAATGGCCTGAAGCTTGTGACAAAAGCTTTCAGGAATTGAAAAAGAGATTGACTACGCTCCAATTTTTTGAACTTACCAGAGGGTACTCAAGGTTTTGTGGTGTACTGTGATGCATCGACATTTGGTTTAGGCTATGTGTTAATGCAAAATGGCAAGGTTATAACTTATGCCTCCAGAAAGTTAAAGGTTCATGAGAACAATTATCCAACTAATGACTTATAATTGGCTGTAGTGGTGTTTACTTTTATTACATGGAATGATTACTTGTATAGTATTCATGTTGAAATATTCACAGATCAGAAAATCCTCCAATACGTGTTCATTAAGAAGATTTAAATCTGAGACAAAGGAGGTGGTTAGAATTACTCAAGGATTATGATATGAATATTGTTTACCACCTAGGTAAGTCTGATGTGGTTGCTGACGCCTTAAGCAGGTTATCCATGGGGTGTACTGCCTATGCCGAAGAAGAAAAGAGAGAGTTAGCTAAAGATGAGCACAAAATCGCACGTTTGGAAGACATACTTATGGACTCCACAGGAGGAGGAATAGTGGTTACTTATGGGGATGAATCATCACTAGTGTTAGAGATAATAGAGAAACAAGACCACGACCTTATTTTGCTTGACTTGAAAGCAAATGTTCATAAGCAAAGTGTATTAGCTTTTGAACAAGGGGGAGATTGTGATTGAGGTACCAAGGTAGGTTATGTGTACCTAGGGTGAACGAACTCCAATAGGATACTAGAGGAGGCTCATAGCTCCAGGTATTCCATTCACTAGGGTTCTACCAAGATGTACCACAATTTGAGATATGTATATTGGTGGGAAAGCATGAAGAAAGATATTGTTGAGTACTTTCCTAATGTAAAAGTAAATGAATGATTAAAATGTATGAACTCTCACAAGGGATTTCTTAAGGGGTTCTCCATATTGAAAGGGAGGGTATGAGACTTCTCTTACACATTTCACTTTTGGGATACTAAGAGATGGTTGTAGTAGTTTTCTCTTAAGATTATGTTAGATATGACTTATATATTGCAAGCTATGTATGATTATTATAAATATGGAAAATTATGATGAAATATGAATGTAACACTCCGAAAGTTCATGACTTGGTCTACAGCTTCACATGATGAACTAAGACATAAAATACAGTTTCTAAGACTAAAATGATGTATTGAAACTATGTAGGAAGTGTTAGAGTTAAAACGTCAAGAAACGCCAATGACGTCCAGAGAATTGTGAAATGTACACTAGTGTGCCTTGACATGTTTCATGAGTTTTAAGAGTTGGAATTTAGTAAAATTTGGTAGAAAGGTTTTAAACATGCAATAGAGTATTTTTATGGTTGAAAATTCTAGGTACGAACCACCAAGGACAAACCTAAGGTTCCATGGAAAGGACCCTTTCATTTGATCCCAAAGCTACCATACAGACAATGTGCAACCACGAGCCAAAAAACGAGTCGTCGTATGATCGATGCCCCTTCGATGGTGTCATTGGGTACACTTATCAATTTGAAAGTGTGGATTCCAAGAGCCAGTATCTGTCGCAAACGACTCCCTTGCATGAAGAGCCATCATTTGATCAACGCCTCGTGGACGAGCTTTCGTCGATTTAAGGTCGAAGTGGAGTGCCTAATTTTATAAGTAATAGGTTAGTTAGTTAGTTGGTTAATTAATAAATTAAGGGTTAAGGGATGGTTAATTAAGTTAGTTGGAGGAATATATAAGTACTAACCCTCATTAAACTAACTAAACACGCCATAATTCCCAAACCCAATTCTCTCCAACATCTCTCTACTTTCTCTTTATATTCGAAGACCCCATTGGAGACCAAGCTTCAAGGATCACTAAGGCTTAAATATTTCATATTTTATCCATAAAAATCTAAGAAATCCTAAGGTATGGAATCTATTCACTCTTGGGATCTCCTTCATCAAGAGGCTTTCCAAAATTGGTTTCTAATGAAGTCTAAAAATTGGGTTTTCTTATAATTTCGTGATTCATCTGTTGATTGTATTTGATGTTGATTTTATTTGATTGTTATTGGTAGATTATGAGTGTTTATTGGTTAATTTTTATAGTTCTTAGTCTCTTACCTAGTTTTATGGAAGAATTCATGATTGAACCCTAGGTTGTGCTGAAGTTTATTTGATCAGTAATGATAATTGACTTAGTTCTTGTATATATTACTATTTTATGATGTTATTAAGTTAATTGATGGATTAATATTGTCCTATTTATTATAATATCACGAAGGAGGATTATGAAGGCTTAGTGGTAAGACTTTATGGTCTTAAGTTCTTACTTCAATAATGATGGTTTATACTTGATGATGATGTTCAATTGAAGTATTATATGTGATTATATTAAGACGATGCTGATATGATGATTATGATTAAATGTCTTGAATATGTTAATTGTGAGATCATGTTAAGGGTATGATGGTACAAGGTTGAATATGAATCACTTGTGTGCCTTACTATGATATGATTATGATATGTTGATCTCATAAATGAAGGGTTGTTATAAAAGGAAATTCTCATGAAATACCTAATGATCTAATGACATGATATAGAAGGGGTTATTCTCCTATGCCCTATACTAAGATATAATGATTAAGAAAGGCTTAAAGACATTTCAAAAAAGGACTTCAGCTTAGCACCGTGTGAACTTTAACATTAGAGGTTCCCCAATAGAAGGGAGGTTAATCAATGTTCCCATTAGATGAGGACTCCAATCCTAATAGGCATGTAGAGGGTTCAACACATATCTCTTAGTTCCTTAACTATGTTTCCCCCATAGGAATACTAGCTAGTGGATCAACCTAGAATACTATGCAAATGTGTTAGTTCTACATTTGCAAGTAGAGAACCTTCTTCCGGTATAGAGTTTTATGACACAGGATTCAATGTTTAGCTCACATGGTTTATTGTCGGTGAAGGTGATTGTTCACGAAAGTAAACTAAATGAATAAAGTATTAAAGATGGACACTAACTAGGGTGACTTAAGGGATTCTACTTAGTGTAGGTAGGGGTATGGGACTCTACTTATACATTGCACTAGTTGGCCTTGAGGGATGTCCTAGGAGGTTGTTCTTATGTACTTAAATATGAATGACATGTATATGTTGACTTTACATGTTGATAATCCTATATGATGTTAGTTTCATTAATGAATATGCTATTGGTATAAATTGCTATAGATGATGAAGACTACACATGATGTTATGTTATATGAAACAAGGCATTACTTATGATATCTTTCCTTGGTTACTTGATTATGTAGGGTTATGGGGCTTCACATGAGCATTAAACCTGTAGGCATGGGATGGGATTGTTAGTAAGGGTCTTTTATGTGATGATGTCATGAACTCTATTACATCAATTGTTGCTATGACTTTACGTTGAAGTTATTCATGTTGATATGACCTTACATTGATAATTAATGTTGAATTGACTTTATGATGATGTTTGTCTTGTGTTGACTATTTACTTCTCTTAAGTGATGATATCATTGGCTTGTATATGTTCTTAATTGTGCATAAAGGCTTCCAAAAGTAATTTAGCATGGTTTTAAACAAAATGTCCTTTTATGCATGATCTCAAAGGTTTTATGTGATATGTTTCCATACTTAGTACATGTGGTTTTTACTCACCCCGTATTCTTTTTTTCCAGACGATGTAGCTTCGGGCCATTGAAGAACAGAAGACCATTTATCAAGAAGACTTGGAATTATTTTCCCAAGTAATTGGTAGGTCCTCTACGTTCGAGGATGTTACCATTTCACTATTCTAGTTATGAAGTTGTTATGTCTAAAGGATTATTCATTCCTTTATGGTTTGACACTATTGTTGTAAGCCTATATGTGCTTCATTGTATTGAATTATGGGCTATGACCAAATGTTTTTATACTCTTTATATGGTTTAATGTGAGAAAATGTTATTAGACTATAACTTATGTATTGGTTATGTTACCTAAACTAGAAGCCTATGTAAGCTTTATTAACCGAGGATTCTATGCGTCTTTGTATAGCTCGCAATGTAAAAGCTTTAAATTTTCTGCATATTTTACCTATGATATGCTAAGATGAATGTTAAGGTCTTGCCAAGTCCTCTTCAAAGAAGAAGACGCTAGTTACGTTAACGGGGTGCTCCACGGTCATGATAAAATTGGTATCAGAGCATGAGGTTGAATTAATCTTAGGATTAATGTCTAACTAAACAAAGTCTACGTATAGTCTTGTACGTGGTTGTGAAGCGCACCACACTTATGAATGAGAGGCTACGCGATGCTTAGGAATTCTCACTTTTTTGTAATCTTGAGAGTCAAGCCTCAAATTTATATCTCAATATGTCCCTTTTACTTCTAATCCTTTTTAGTGGATATTGGCAATGATAATGAGAAGGGAATCCGCAAGGAGAGTGGAGGAATAATTGGATAATACGGGAGCTCCTCCCCAAAGAAACCAGACTCCTCCGCAAGGTAATCAAGTTCCTCCACATGACCAATCTCCGGTCATTCCTCCACCCATGACGGATGGAGAGATAAGGTCAAATTTTCTAAGTTTGGCCCAAGCTATATCTACCCAAGACCATGTCCTATCTACTCAAGCTCAAGGAATAGCGACTCAAGCAAACTTGGAAGTTAGACATCGTGTTCAACAAAATGTTAGTACGGTGGCTTCTCCCTTGTGGTATTAACAAGGATGAACCCTCCAATGTTCATTTGGTCAAAGGTGAATGAAGACCCCCAAGACTTTGTTGATGAGGTCTACAAGGTCATATATGTCATGGGAGTGAGTTATAATGAAAAGGTCAAGCTAGCCTCATATCAACTCTAGGATGTGCATCAAACTTGGTACACTCAATGGAGAGATAATTAAGGCTTTGAGAGAGACACATATAAGTTGGGAGGTGTTTATAAGGGCGTTTCTTAATAGGTTATTTCCTAGGGAGAAAAGAGAGGTTGCGGTGGAACATTTCATCAACCTTCTTCAAGGAGGTATGAGTGTCCATGAGTACTCCTTGAAGTTCTCTAAATTTTCCATGTATGCTCCTTATTTTGTATCCAATCCTAGGGAATAGATGACCCGTTTTGTGATGGGAGTGTACGATGATCTATTTGAAGAGTGTCGGTTGGCGATGCTTCATGACAATATGGACATTTCTCGTTTAATGGTGCATGCTCAACAAGTTGAGGATACTAGACTCAAGAGGAAGAGTAGGGAGTTTAAGAAGGCCAAGCCTTGTGAGGGAGGTATTTCCAAGGGCAGACTTGAAATAAAAAACAAGCCTAGGTTAAAGAAAAGGGTATTTAAACAAGTTCCTTTCAATTTCCTCAAGGCTTACAAGAATAGGGTGTATAACCCTAAGTCCTAAAACGAAATAAGTGGACACTCATCAAGTGAGAAACCTACTTGTACCAAGTGTGGTAAGAAGCATTTGTGAGAATTCTTAATGGGAATTGAAAATTTCTTTGGTTGTGGTAAGAGTGGACATAAGGTGAGGGATTTTCCTAATGTAAGGGTTTAAGATAATGGGTGTAGTCTAGCTCAAGCAAGCATTCCTAGTCTTAATGCTCCAAAGAGGAACCACTCCTATGCTCTTTGATCTAAGGATGAGCAGAGGAATTTCCCGATGTTGTCACTGATATGTTACAAGTTTTCTTTATTGATGTTTATGCTTTAATACATCCCGGTGCTACTTTATCATTTGTAACTCCTCTAGTATCCAGAAAGTTTGATGTTCTAAGCGATGTGTTGATTGAACTTTTTCAGTTATCACCCCGGTGAATGACTTTATTGTGGCTAGAACAGTCTTTAGGAGTTGTCTTGTATCATTTCCCAATAGAGTTTTATGGGTGGACTTTGTAGAACTTCATATGTTTGATTTTGATGTCATTTTGCGATACTGGTCGCATGCCTGTTTCGCTTCCATAGATCGTAGAACAAGGGTAGTTAAGTTCAATTTTCCTAATGAACCCTTCTTAGAGTGGAAGGGGGTAACTCACTCCTTAGAGGTCATATCATTTTGTGTTTAGACGCTTGTAAGATGATCTCTAAGGGGTGTATTTTCCATATTGTGAGGGTCAAGGATCTTGAGTCCGACATTCCCTTTTTAAAGTCGGTCCCTCTAGTGAAGAACTTTCCAAAAGCCTTTTCCGATGACTTGCCCAGAATTCCTCCCAAACAAGAAATAGACTTTAGTATCGACTTATTACCGGATACGAATCTTATTTCAATTCCTCCTTATCGGATGGATCCAGACGAATTGAAAGAGTTGAAGGCTCAATTCAAAAATCTACTAGACAAAGATTTCATACAACCAAGTATTTCCACATGGGGTGCTCCGTGTTGTTTCTAAAGAAGAAGGATGGGTCCCTTAGGATGTGCGTTGATTACCATCAACTCAATAAGGTCATTATGATGAACAAGTATCCTCTCTCTTAGATTGACGACTTATTTAATCAACTCCAAGGGGCAAGATACTTTTCTTAAATTGATTTCAGATCGGGGTATCAACAAATTAGCGTGAGAGTAATGATATACCGAAAATGGCTTTCAAAACTAGGTATGGTAATTATGAGTTCCTAGTGATGTCCTTTGGTCTAACTAATGCCCTGGCGGCTATTATGGACCTTATGAATAGAGTGTTTTGAAATAACCTTTATCCCTTTGTGATTGTCTTTGTTGATGATATCCTTGTATATTCGAAGAGTGAGGGTGAGCATATGGACAGTTTGAGGGTCGTGTTGCAAGTCAACAAGAAATATCAATGTTTTGCCATGTATAGTAAGTGCAAGTTTTGGTTTATATTGGTGGCGTTTATTTGTCATATTATCTTAAGTTAGGGTATATAGGTAGGTCTTATGAAAATGAATGTGGTTAAGAATTGGCCTAGACATTTGACTCCAGCCGATATTTGAGGTTTCTTTGGTCTTGCGGGGTACTATAGGAGGTTTGTTGGTGGGTTTGCATCCATTATTTCTCCTTTGACTACCTTGACCCAAAAAAAAGTTAAGTTTGAGTGGTCGAAGGCTTTTGAAATAAGCTTGCAAGTGTTAAAAAACAAGCTTACCTCTGCTTCTGTGTTGACCTTACACGAGGATAACAAGGTCTTTGTGGTGTATTATGACGCTTCCCGGGTAGATTTGGGTTGTTTACTTATGCAACATGCTAAAGTGGTAGTGTATTCCTCTAGACAACTCAAGGTGCAGTAGAAGAACTATCCAACTCATGATCTTGAATTAGAAACCGTAGTGTTTGGTTTGAACACATGGAGACATTACCTTATGGTTTTCATATGGATGTATTTACCAACCATAAGAGTCTTCAATATTTGTTCACTCAAAAGGAGTTAAATCTCCGACAAAGATGATGGTTGGAACTCGTGAAGGATTACGACATGAGTTTTCTCTACCACCCCGGAAATGACAATGTAGTTGCAGATTCTCGAAGTTGTATGACCATGGGTAGTGTGTCTCATGTGGAGGAAGGTAATAAAGATCTAGTGAAGGATGTTCATAAAATGTCTTTGTTCGGTGTGCGGTTAGAAGATTCTCCGAAAGGTGGATTTACGGTTCATCATAATTATGTATCACCTTTAGTGGTGGAGGTGAAGTCTAAGCAACATCTTGATCCGCTATTGATGGAGTTGTAGAAATTGGTACTTAGAAAGTTTAATGAGTCATTCTCCCATGGGATGGTGTACTTAGGTACAAAGGTAGATACTTTGTGCCGGATGTTGATAATTTGAGGGGGAAATGTTTGGAAGAAGCTCATGTTTTTTGATATTCTATTCATCCTGGTGCCACAAAAATGTATTGTAACCTTCAAGAGGTCTATTGGTGGGATGGTTTGAAAAGGGACATATCGGAGTTTGTATCTACGTTCAAAATTGCCAACAATTTAAAGTCAAGCATCAAAGTTAAGGAGGTATAACCATAGTAATAGATGTTCCTACTTAGAAGTGGGAAGAAATTAATATGGACTTTGTTGTTGGGTTGTCTCAAACCTGGATGCAAAATGACTCAATTTGGGTTATGGTGGATAGATTAAAAAGATCTGCTCACTTTATCCCCAACAAGTCTACTTGTTCGACCAAAGATTATGCAAAGATTTATGTTGATGAGATTGTGAACTTACATGGGATCCCTTTGTCCATCGTATTTGATAGAGGTTCTCAATTCACTTCTCATTTATGGAGGTCTTTTCAAAAGGGTTTGGATACTCAGGTGAATCTTAGCAACGCTTTACATCACTAAATAGATGGTCAAGAGGAGCGTATAATGTAAACCTAGAAGATATGTTAAGAGCTTGTGTGATAGATTTTAAAGGTGATTGGGACAAGCACCTTCCATTGATTGAGTTCTCCTATAATAATAGTTATCACTCCAGTATCTATATGTCACCATTTGAAGCATCCTATGGTGTGATATGTAGTTCTTCGTTTGGGTGGTTTGAGGTTGGTGGGTCTTCACTCCTTGATACAAATATAATCTAGGAAGCTTTGGCGAAAGTTCGGGTTATAAGGTATAGGTAGAAAACAACATATAGTCATCAAAAATCATATGTTGACAATACAAGAAGAGACTTTGAATTTGAAGTTGGTGATTGGGTGTACTTGAAGATTTTACCTATGAAAAGCGTGATGAAATTTGGTGAAAAGGGAAATTTTAATCCCCTATATGGGGTCCTTATGACATATCTCAATGGCTCGAAAAGGTTGCTTATGAGTTGAAACAACCTAGTGAACTAGCTTTGGTTCATTCGATATTTCATGTTTCCATGCTTAAGAAGTGTATTGGCGACCTAGTACCTATTCTCCCTATTGAAGGGTTGGATGTGAAGGAGAACCTTTCTTTTGAATAGGTTCCGGCAAAAATTTCTGATTGCCAAGTAAATAAGTTGAGGAACAAAGAGGTGGCCTCCGAAAAAGTCCTACGAATACACCACTAGTTTATGGAGCAAAAAGGTCTTGTGGATCAATGAAGAATTGGGGATCCTCCCGACCATAATAAATTAGTTGATAGAGAGAGAAAATCTGGTCACGAGTTGAAAAACAAAACTCTGTTTCCAGGAAAATGGGAGGCCGAGGCCAACATGAAGTCCCGCAATCCTCATCATTTTCCTCAAAATTCTATAAAAAGTTGTGGTTGTTAATACTCTTAAAAGAAAAGAATGAATAATGTTGAATTTGGCTTGCTTTGCTACTATGTGCATAATTATGTTATAGGTTTATGCTAAAATGAGTTTTCTTGGGAAAATGCTCTTTTGCTTAACTGCACTTTTTGTGTTTTGTTTATAGTTGCCTTCATGAATTGATAGTGAGAATGTTAATGTGTTTTAAAAGAAGGTTGTAATAAGTGACTCTTCATGTTCATGTTGAGCTCATGTTGATATTAATAAGGTAGTTCCTCATGTTGTAATGTTGAGCACTTATATGTGGTAAATTGTGATTTGAGTTGCTATGTGTGAATGTCATATTTATATGTTGAATGGTGTTGTGTATTAATCCTATGAGTTGTGACTCATGATAATCATATGTTTTTGGTTGGGATGCTACTATTGAGTGTCATAATTCCCCTACAAAAAGATTTCTTAGTGTCATTTGGGGACGATTGTTCCTAAAGGGGGGGACAATGTAACACTATGAAAGCCCATGAATTGGTCTACAGACTCAAATGATAACCTAATACTTAAACATTATTTCTAATCATAAAATAACGTATTGAAACAAAGTAGGAAGGGTTAGAGTTAAAATGTCAAGAAACGACCATGACGTCAGAAGAGTTGTTAAATGTACACTAGTGTGCATTGGCATGTTTCATGGGGTTTAAAGAGTCAGAATTTATTGATATTTGGTAAAATGGTTTTAAACATGTATTAGAGTGTATTTAGGGTCAAAACCATTTGACTCCAAAGCTATCATATGGACAGTGTGCACCCACGAGTGAAACGATGATCTATCATTTGATCGACGGCCCCTCGATGGTTTCATTGGTTGAAACATAGGCATTTACAAGAATAGATTTCCATATCCAGTCTCTATCTCAAACGACGCCCTTTCAGAACGATCAGTTATTTGATCAACACCTCGTGGATGGGTTTTCGTCGATTGAGGGTCGAACTAGAGTGCCTACTTTTCTAATTAATAGGTAGTTAGTTAGTTGGTTAATTCATTAACTAAGGGTTATATGATGGTTAATAAAGTTAGTTGGGGGACTATATAAGGACTAACCCTCATTAAACTAACTCAACACCCAATAATACCCAAACCCAATTCTCTCAAACTTCTCTCTACTTTCTCTCTCTATTCAAAGACACCGTTAAAAATGAAGCTTCAAGGATCACTAGGCCTTTAAGCCTTCATATTTTCCCAAATAAACTCTATGGAATCCTAAGGTATAGAAGTTATTTTCTCTTGGGATCTCCTTTCCCAAGAGTCTCTTCTAAATTGGTTTCTAATGAACTCTAAAATTTGGGTTTTCTTCCAATTTCGTGAATGATGTTTCAATTGGATATGATGTTAATTTCCTTTGATAAATTGTGATTTTTTATGGTTTAATTGTTTTAGTTTTTAGTCTTTCACCTAGTTCTATGGAAGAATACTTGATTGAATCCTTTTCCTCTAACTCAAGACTATGGATTGAGGTTGATTTGATTAGTGATGATATAATTGACTTAGTTATTGTATTGATTACTATTTTATAATGTTATTAAGTGAATATATTTATGAATATGGTTGGATTGATGGTAAAATCTTGAAGAAGGATTATGAAGGCTTTGTGGTAAGACGTTATGATCTTGAGCTCTTTACTTCAATGATGATGGTTTATACTTGATGATAATGTTCAATTAAAGTATTATATTTTATTAGATTAAGAATATGCTGCTGTGATGACTATGATGAAATATCTTGAATATGTGAATTGTGAGATCATGTTAAGGGTATGAAGATACAAGGTTGAATATGAATCACTTGTGTGCCTTATTATGATATGACTATGATATGTTGATCTCACAAATGAAAGGTTGTTATGAAAGGAAATTCTCATGCAATAACTAATTACCTTATGACATGATATATAAGGTCTCATATGGCCTATACTAAGATATGATGATTAAGAAAGGCTTAAAGGCATTTCAAAAAGGGACTTTAGCTTAGCACCGATTGAACTTGACAATGAGAGGTGTTGATTCCCCAATGGAAGGGAGGTTCACCAATGTTCTCATGGTATGAGGACTCCAATTCTAATGGGCATGTTGAGGTTTCAAGACATATCTTCTAGTTCCTTAACTATTCCCCCCCCCCCCTAAGGAATACTATCTAGTGGATCAACCTAGAATGATATGTTCATGTTTTTGTTCTACCTTGGAAATTAGAGCACCTTCTTTCGATGTAGGTTTTCATGACACCGAATTACATGTTTATCTCACATGGTATGTTTTTGGTTAAGGCGATTGTTCACGAAAGTAAAATAAATTAATGAAGTAATAAAGATGAAGACTAACTAGGGTGACTTGAGGGGTTCTACTTAGTATAGGTATGGATATGGGAAACTACTTATACATTGCACAAGTTGGACTTGAGCAAAGTCCTCGGAGGTTGTTCTTTTGCACTTAAGATATAAATGAAATGCATATTTTTACTTTACTTGTTGATGATCCTATACGATGATAGTTTCATTGATGAACATGTTATTGGTCTGAATTGTTATAGATGAGGATGACTATACATTATGTTATATTATATTAAGCAATGCATTACTTAGGATCTCTTTCCTTGCTTACTTGATTATGTGGGGTTATGGGGCTTCACATGAGTATTGCACTCATAGGCTTGGGATCGGATTGTTGATAAGGGTCTTGTATGTTAAATTATTATGAACTCTAATACATGAATTGTTGTTATGCCTTTATGTTGAAGTTGTTCATTTTGATATGGCCTTGTGTTGATGATATTGATGTTGACTTGACTTTATGATAACGTTGGTCCTGTATAGAATATGTACTTGTTTTAAGTAATAATATGATCATTGGCTTGTATATATTCTTAATTGTGCATAAAGGTTTTTAAAAGTGACTTGGCATGGTTTTGAACAAAATGTCATTTTAATCATGATTTCAAAGGTTTTATGTGCATATATTTCCCTACTTAGTACATGTGATTTGTACTAAACAATATTCTTTCCCTTTTCCCGAACAATGTAGGTTCGGGCCGTTGAAGTATAGTAGGCCACTTGCAAGAAGACTTGGAATTATTTTCTAGAGTTATTTGTAGGTCCTCAATCTTAGGGGATCTTACCATTTCACTATTCTAGCTATGAAGTTGTTATGTCTACAAACACTTAATCATTCTTTTATCGTTTGAGACTATTGTTGTAAGTCTATATGTGGCTAATTGTATTGAAGTATGGGCTATTTCCAAATGTTGTAATATTGTTTAGATGGTTTAATGTGACATAATGTTATCAGACTATATCTTACGTATTAGTTATGTTGCCTAAACGAGAAGCCTATGTAAGCTTCAATAAGACAGAGTCCATGTAAACTTCAGATATGATATCTGAGAGGTTTATGTATACCTCACTATGTAAAAGCTTTACATTTTCTGCATTTTTGACTTATGATATGTTATTACAAATGCTAAGAGCTTGTCCAAGTTGCTTCGGGTCTTTGAGGAGATTTCAATGCTATTTCTCAAGACACTTGGATTTGCTTCTCCAAGTTGGCAAGTCCTCAAGCCCGAGGAAAGGGCCCTAGGGTCTACATTTTAAGTTCTTTTGTGATATTGTCTAGACTTCTTTTTGATGTAAGGAATAACTCCCAATTTCTATACTTCTATGTCTAGATGTTGTGTTGTGACAAAGTTAGTTTCTTATTTTTAATAAATGAAGTGAAGTTGAACTTCCAAAGTAAAAGATTTTAATTTTCTGCATTTTATTTTATGATACATGCTATGATCAATGCTAAGGTATTGTATAAGACCTCTTTGAGGTTGAATACACCGGTAACGACTAGGGGATGGTCTCAAGTATTTACATTATATTAGATCTAGAAGACTTGACATAGAGTGGGTGATAAATTGACATAAAAGCGTCAATAAATATGAGTAGTACAAGTGAGAGACCCTAACGTTTAGATAAGGGAAATAAAATGTAGCTAAGTCACAAGAAAAATAAGAAACATTCAGAGGTATACTCAAAGGGTGCGTAATCAAATAAGGTTAAGGATAAAACCTTAGAAAGATGTCTTAGTATATGCCTGTATATTGAGAGTTCGATATTCATGAAATAACCCTTCTCTCGAGTGCTAGAGTAAAAAAGATGTAGACCAGTTAAGAGCTGATGGAATAGGTCAAGTGTAAGCTTTATCCCGTAGGGGAAGATGATGATATGAGAAATCAAGTCAATTTTACAAGTAAGATAGTAATGAGTTACAAAAAGTTTGGGGGATATCATTTTCGAGGTCCTTTTAGTTGTGGGATGATGTTAAAAATAGAAGGTAATGATCTTATCATGATAGTGATGGTGTGTTTATTTCGTCTGAGGTTAATAATGAGGAGCAAGAAAAAGATGATGTTTCCTATGAGAAGTAGCTAAATGAGAGCCCTTAGTTGTTTCCTAAGGAGTTTGTTAGTTGGAGTATGTGGACCTGTTACAGTACTAAGCTTGAATATGGTGTGGTTAGCCATTAGTGAGTCTTCATATAAGTCCAATGTGGTGGTAAAGATTAATAATCTTGCGATAAGATTCACTATGTAGAAAGTTAAGAAACCTGAACTCCAAGATTTGGTTTATTCTTGAATATAGTAAGAGCATACCATTAGACTCGGACCTTAGTAGGAGTAACCCTGTTCCATACCCAGTCCAGCCATCATTCAGGGAAGAATGATCCCAAGGGAGATATTGTAACAACCTGAAAATATTTTTGAATTGAGACTCGAACCATCATTCGTTGCAGTAGATTCTACTGACAAAAATTAAAATTTCTTGAGTGTTGAGGTCACTATATGTAGCAACTTGAGTTCCAAGAAGAACTTAAGAGAGTTTATTCATGTCATTCCTAAGTTTCTTTATGTTTTGGGTAAACTTCAAACGACCATAATTTTTAGTATAGTTAATCATGCTTTATCTACCCTAGAATATATATCACATCATATACATCACCATATCAAGTCTATAGGCTAGAAGAACCTAAATCAATCCTTACTAATTTAATTGTTATCTATTATGATTGGATAAATTATACCTAATTTTTATTACACCATACATGTCGGTAGTAGCTAAGACAATTCACCATGATCGAGTCAAATAACAACCATCCTAACGTGACGATCACAAGTTACTACACGATATACTAGCCTTATTCACAACCTTCAAACTTGATCCTCATGGATCATTCCTCAAAAATGCATCATCAATACATATATTGGGCATTGTGTATAAGCAATTAATATGATTGAATTACAATTTGATATCCATTAGATCAAGATCATAAAGCCATACATAGACTAAAATCAAGTTTGTGAGAGAGCATGGGTTCATCATGCAATTGGATTGAAAATCACGTCCAAATTAGTAAATAATAATCAATACATCAATATTATGCTTTTGAAATCAATTTTAGAAATAACTCATGGCTAGATTGAAGAAGAAAAGATTTGATCATTGAACTTCTTTGAAAACTTTAAAGAGGACTCTCTAGATGAACGATTAATTAGTAATGAAGGATCACCATACCTTTATTAGATGAAGAACCCACTTAAAATTAGGAAAGAACCCATGGAAATCCCATCTACTATCTAACCTTGAACTTCACCTTCAATGGAGGTTTCTAGAGAGGATATTTTGGGAGAGGGAAGTTTTGATTTTTAAGTGGAGGATTGGGTATAGGATTCACGTTTTTAACCAACCTAATATACCCGAAAATAGGTAAATAAACTGCCTCGTCAGTCCACCAACATTTTTGGCTCAGTTGATTGACACTGCTTGACACCCTTTGAGTCCTTTTTAAGAGCCTCTGACGGGGACCTTGGGGAGTCGTAACCGTGTGTTTCCAATGTAAATATGAATATTAACAAATCAATTCCCTTCCACATAAGTTTCACCCCAAACAATTACATGCAACACGTCCTAACATGCTAGCCACACTCAAGACACACACATGCATATCTCAAGGTCAGACTTTCAAATGTCTTGGATGTTTGACCTCCAAATTTCATGAAACCCAATACACTGCTTATAAAAGTTATTATTACTCATATAAGGACATCATAAGCTCATTACCCACACACAATCACATAAAAACACATAAGGCCCCTTCGATGACTAGTTGTCGAACGTCTTGGCTGTCCCTTTATGTTTGACTTCTAAATGACTTCATATCACCCAAACATACTTTAAAACACTTAATTAACATGTTAACAAACTTAAAGGAACATGTGATGATCTATACACCCAAACTCATGTTGGGAGTCTTACACGAAACCATTTTTCATCTAAAGCTTAGCCTAGTCACTATTATCTTGCAAATTTCTTATCAAAAACATGTACCAAACTACCTATCTCAACTTTTATTGTAGTCATAACCCAAGAAATTTTCCCTATACTTGATTTTCTTGTTATTTTTGTTGTTCTAAGTATACTTGTGGCAAATTCCCTTTTTATATTTGACACTTTTGTGTCACCCCCATAATCTAATATATTTTATTCGCAAATCTCTTTAGTTATGATTAATTAGAATTAAATTCTAATTGACTACATATTCTCAAAACCGCTCCCTTGGGATACAACCCCTACCCATGGTTGGGTTACTATATTATCAACGATCGTAGACATTCATGTTGTAGGTTAGTGTTTTGGGTCACAATAAGCACCAAATATGAACCATATTTTAAAAAGTCTTCTACAAATGTTTTAACTTTATCTTAAATTTTAACCTTAAGTTTAGTAAAGAGTAAGAGTAGATTTCACTTCTTCAAATGTTATAGGGGAACTAAGTATTCCCAAAGAGTTAAAATGTTTCACACTTGAGCAAGAAAGCAAACATTGATTTCCCAGAGAGCTTAAATCTAAGTTTTGAGTAATTATCTCAAACCAAAGAAATAGTTATGTTTTAAAAATATATAAGCTAAGTATATTTTTTAGAGTAGTATTGAGCACATACATGGGGATATGAGTTCATAATAAGTCATGTCTCCATAAACCATGTAGCAATATGAGTAAAAAGGGATCATACGATTTTGATAATCCTTAGTAGTTTTTAGCATAGACTAGTGGATTCACTTAGTTAAGGTGTTCTATATGACGGCAAATTATAGGAATGTTTTGGAAAGGGCAAGACAACGTATCAAAAGTTAGGTCATAGTTATAGTTTTCGGTTAGATAAACTTCAAAAAGTTATATTGTATTTTTATATACATACTAAGTATTATTCTATTTTTCAATACACTGTGTTGTTATTAATAGTTTTACAACTTTCCATATATCTTGTATCTTGTATTATTGTTTTATCCTTGAGTATCATGAGTTGAGAATTTCAATTTCAGTATTCTTGAGATAAGTATCTTCAGTTGATATGTGTTTCATTGTGTTCATCATCTTATTGTTGAGTTTCATTGAGTTGAGAACCTTATTACTATGTTGATCATCGTATCCTTAAGTATTCCTTGAGTTGAGTATGTCTGAAAAGAGGTAAGTATGTTTTCTTTATTCAAGTTCGAGATTATATTATGCATTAGAATATTCCCCTTACATGCTTGTACATTCCACATACTCATCCATATAGCCTAGATCCTTTCATGATGCAGATTTAGGTAATTGGGATCATCAACATGAGCTTCGTTGATACCACATGGAGTTTGAGTTAGCTATGGTGAGTCTCCTTGCTTTTTCAGTATTACATTTACTTTTCAATTTTTTCAGGATGTCGTGGTTTTTGTCCAGATTTCCATCTTTGTCATTTAGATGCTTCATAGATAGACGGTAGATTTTCAAAAGTTTGTTCATTTATTTTGTTATATGTTTTAAAGACATAATTTTTCTATTTTGGAGTGAGTTGAATATATTTTTTTATTCAGAGTTTTCTTTTAAGTTCAAGATTTTCAAAGTTTAGTTTATTGAGTTTTATTCAGTTTTTAACCTTTGTATGTTTGAGTTAGTCTCCCCTTGTCATCAGCAATGATAAGGGTTCGGTTGGGGACCAACAATGGTTATTGAGAGTCGTCTATGTTCAGGGTGTAGGCTCGTAACCTGACAAAATTGGAATTAAGAACGTAATGTGTGTGTTAATTGGATATCCTAAAGAATGAAAGAAAGTTTCTTATAGTGTTCTAAATAAAATAAGGCAAATGTTAACACAACTGTCTGATTTCTAAAGAAGGGTTACTTAGTAAATCATATTCTGAGAAGTAAACTAGTTTTATAGGAATTGAAAGAGCAAAGAAATAACAAATAAGTCAACTGTAAAATCAGATGCTCAAAAATATCTAATCGGTATGTCAGAAATTACTTTCCGTTGCAAGTAAGTAGGGGGGAAACGTTACTACACACAAGAAAACTACACCTCAAGTAGTGAAAGTGATGTTGAGAAAATTAAACAAGACTACATAAAAAGTTGTTAATGTTTCAATATCGAAAGATCTAATGAAAATATTAAGACTCAAGATCATGAAAGTGTGATTATGTAGTAGTACTTAGTCGTAGTGGGAGAATCATAACAAAGATTAATTTGTTTTATATGCTTGAGAGAACTTTAATGACAGATTTCCTAAAAAGATGTACACTTTTGGAAGGTTTCATGAGAAGCTCTCTCAAGATCCAGTACAAAATTGATTTGTTACGACGAAGCACTACTAGACAAAATTGCATGAGAAAATAGCTTGATAGTTTTATTTAGATAAGAAATAAATTAATGCATGTGAAAGTTGTTAATGAATAGCTAATAGTTTAAGTGGGAAATTGTTACGTATATATTATTTATCATGTGCTTAGACATAATATACTAACAAGTTTCAAGATTGCATATCTAATGGGGATATTGTTACGGTGTATACTATTAACCATGCGTTTAAATATAATACATTTTAAGATTTGTGATGGTTAAAAATCTAAGTGAATGATTGTTGGGATATATACTATTAACCATATGTTAAGATATAATTTTTATTATACAATAAATATTTTTTCAGTTTTAGTAGATCATATATTAGTTTATGGTACATCTTTACATATATAGTAGATGATTTAGTGTGTAGAATATTTAACTAAATACATAGAGAATTAAATAATCGGTTCTCATAATTATATAGTTTTTTGTTTGCAATCTAGTATGAAAATTGGATGTGTCATCAGTACGATTGTAGCACCAGATAATATGCAATTTATATTGATGATGATAGTTCCAACTTCTTGTGCTAGTGCATTTTGTATGTATTGAACAAAACGGAGTAGAGATAGTTGTTTTAGACTGATTGAAAAAATTATATTCTCTAAATAATTAAATGTACTTATATTCTCAATCCTAATATAATTATTATGATCTGTATATATTAATTACTGTTTTGATTTATTAAAAGATGAGATCTAAGATAGATCAACATGTCTGGTAGATTGGTTGATAATAATATATATTGGTGAAATAATAAGTTAGTTGATAAAATTTATGTCTCGTTATAGAGATTGATATATATGTTTTTTTAGAAACCTATAAGTTAACATCGTGTGAAAACCTTGCTAGTGGATTTATGAATCCGACATGTGAAATAAGGTAATTAGTGTTCTAAAAGAAATTAATTTTTAAGTTAAATTCGTCAGTACTTCCATATGTTTTTTGAGAAACTTCTATGTTTTTATCGTGTGAAACCTTTCTAGTGGATTTATGAATATGACATATGAAGTAAGTTTGCTAGTGGATTTATGAATATGACATATGAAGTAAGTTAAGTAGTATTCTAAAGGAAATAATCAATAACTTTAATTCATCAGTAATTTAATATATTGATTAATATCTATAATCTTGAAATGGGTAATAACATAAGAATTCTCTGGAGAATTTTTAATATAAATAGAGGAATGCATTTATGAATTTCTAGTGGAATAATTTGTAATTTATTATGGTAATAATACTTCAAATTAATAATTATTTAGAATTATTTCCATAATAGGAAGTCTAAATAATTGATTTTATGGTTCCTACACTATCAATATTTAACTAGAATTCGGAATCCTATTACTAAGGGGGGGGATCCGTGTTAGTTTTCTTGTAGAAAAGTGTGGGTTTATCTTCTCCTTTTTGGACTAGGAAGAAATCTCTATAAATGGGGATTCTCTTAACCTAGAAAAGAGATTTGAAGGTTTTCTACTCATACTTGTCTACTCAAGTATTGAGAGAGATAAAATGTGAACTAGGAATCACTGTAGAAGACCATCATTGTTGTCCATCTTGAGGATTTTTAAGGTCTGTCTAACTTGTGGATTCGCCTGTATGTATTTGCTAATGCTTCAAGAAGCAGTTCCTGAATTGAATTTCATTAAGTTTACATGTCCTATCATATTATATCTGTTCTAACGTAAATGTTATTGATTATGTATTAGTCATGTAAGAAATGTGGTTCTAGAATGCTTCCGTTGTGTATATAGTTTTCCCAAAAATACACTCTTACCTGCTACTATGGACACATTCCTACCTACTAACCTTCTATCCTAATCTCAGTCCTTCACACCTTCTTATATGAGGTCATGTCCTCGGTAATCTGCATTTGTGCCACGTCCTGCCTAATAACTTCTGCTCACTACTTCTTCAGTCTACCTTTACATCACCTGAACTCATTCAAAACAAAACCTCTCAAACCTCTACGTTAAAAAATTTGTGCATCTACTTGTCACATACAATATAACTTCTCGCATCATGTCCCAAAATTAAATAAATGAACCATAACTATTCAATGTAACGGTAAACACAATAAAATAAACTTGCGCTTCTACGCCAATTTATCTTATTGATGTGAACACTTTATAAGTTTTTAAATAATTTCTTTATTATATTCTTCTAATGTTATTAATAGAGTCAAAATGAAAAACAAAAAATTAATTAAATAAACTAATTTTGTATAGTTGTCTGCTTAATAAATTTTTATACATAAATTCTATGACTACTAAATAAACAAGTACCAATTGATCATATTTACTTGCTATAATTACGTTTATGACCAACAATTAATTCAATATTAGAATGTAGTAGTATATTCAGATTTCAAATAGACATCGAAATAGCTTATTTCTAAATCATGAAAAGTAATTGATGCATATCTTGTCCTTTCGGTAGAGCCAAACTAAATCTTTCATAACATACTAGGATACATTAAGGTTAGAGATATTAAAAAATAGGGGTATATACATCGAGGCCCCTCTAAATATGTCAAAAAAAATTATTTAGACACTTCACGTCTTCACCTAAAGGTTTTATTTATTGAAAAAGGAAAGACTACTAAAAGTGTATGAATTGAAATTAAAAGTGACAACCGCACATATTAATAAAACATGTGATTCTCAAACACCAAAGCAGAAAATTAATAAATGACATGTGGAAAGTAACATTCAAAAGAAGAGCAAATTTTCTTACCCTTAACTAAAACACCCTTTTTATCAAATTGAATGCCTTGAATCGTACCCGTTACAGCAGAAAGAACGGGGGTCTCGCTGCCCGGTCAGCGTGTCGGGGGGTCCAGGGGGGCGACGCACCCCCTGGCCTGGGGGTCCGGGGGAGCGGAGTCGCCCCCGGCCCGACGGTATACAATGTTGTTGTATTGGGCCCTTAATTATCTGTCAATTCTGTATTTTGGGCCCAAGCCTGTTAGGGCGTAGCTTAGCACTATATATAGACGCTATGGCAAACCCTATTCTGTATTCTGTTCTTGCCTCTCCATAATAAAACTGCTCCCCCTCTTCCCCATGGACGTAGCCAATTTATTGGTGAACTACGTAAATCTGTTGTCTTGTTTTTCGCGTTTATATTTTCTCGTATTATCTCGAATTCCGCATAACACTTTTCATAGTATCCTCCACAACCATTTCGATCCTTCACTACTTTAGCTTTTTCTTCTTTATTTCACCACTGCGACAGCCACCACCATTCTTTACAATCTCCATCCATCTTACTTGAACTACAACTATTATTCTCTATCTACGATAACATACTCATACCTTCATGACCCATACCTTTACATACTATGATTTTGGTTGCCAATATTGAAATGAAGTCTTAAAAACAGTCGCATTAGGGCTTAGGGTACAGGGTAAACAAATATAGTATAGATTTAGAACAATTAGGAAAATCCCCAAAATCCCTTCTAAAAAAAATTGTCGACCGCCACCGATGGTGGGGATATACGATCTGTGGGCCCACCTACGGACCGTCCTGTTCTACCGTCAATGGGTTCAGAAACTTGTTTCTTGGAAACTCGAATGACGGAACCCATGCACAACCCGTTGTTTAAGCTGAGGTCCGAATATGACCTCCATGGGTCCAACTAAAACTTCTTAAAATATCTGTAAGCTTGAGAATCGCCTACGAAACTTGTCTACAACTCGTACATTGGATGACGCACCATCCTGGTGAACAATATAAACATACCGAAACTTGAAACTTTTAGGATTTTATGAACTCACACCCATTTCCCCATCAACAACCCGTATGCTAGTCCATGAACGATCTTTTGTTCCATTGGTACTAGCAACAATTCTAGAAAAAGTTGCAATTTTCCATATTTTTTAATATGAGGTGTTATAGTTGGGTAAACAAACATAATAATTCTTTAAAAAAGGATATTTGATTCGAAGGCAGCACAATTTAGTTCAAGAGGTTTTCTTTTGGCTTTTCCAGTAAATAGGTTAGGCTAAAATGGTACCAACATAGATGCACACCCTCACCAGCTAGTTACAAAGTATTATGGACATTTGGGTTCCCTCTTTGAATTCTTCTCAAGATCATGTCGAACATTCACCAAGATTCAATCAATTGGACTAACAAGGAAAATTGAAGGACTCCACATACATGCTTTCAAGTAACACCTCACCACACATCGCACTTTGAAATACACTTATTTAGTACATCCAGTGAGATCAAAACCGTAGTATGATGTTCATTGCAAGGCTCATATCAAAACATTGTTAATCAATAAAAGAATCAAAGAGATCGCTCAAAAGTGCAACCTTATCGATTTCATTCTTGCAACAACAACACTCTACACAATGCTCATCATGAGTACTATTCAAGATATTGATATTGAACACAATCGATCCTCAAATTGTTATCAATGGAAACTTCAAGCATTTCACTATTTGCAAAACTCTTAGGCGGTTGCAAAATCAAGACATTACGAAATAGAAACAAGAGACACACTTCAACCAAAAGAACCCTATAATATAAACAAAAGTAAAGTAATTCAAACTATTCAAAACTCAAAATACCAAAATACAATAAAATAGGGGAATATTGACTCAAAGGCCTTGACCCCACAAAAGAATAAACCAATGCCCTGTTAGGACCGAAAATAAGCAGGTGTAACGCGGAAGCTAGCAAACAAACCTAGAAAAGCAACGAGTAAGAAGACAACGAGAAATATACCAAAAGACACAAAGATTTAACGTGGTTCGGTCAATCGACCTACGTTCACAAAGGAGATGAGCAATCCACTATAAATATGAGAGTACAAAACACAGAGGGAAACAACCTCAACCAATTCACTCGGAATACATGGGAGGTTCACAGAAGTGATAACGTATCCAACTTGTGACCCATAAGTTCTCCCCCTAACCAAACTCTCAAAGGTCTTAAGACTACATTGTGAATGCTGATTAAGTTAGAAGGAACATTCCTCTATTTATAGAGTTCTAAACCTTTTCCTACAAGAAAAGGATTAGTCAATACAAAACCTTTTCCTAAAAGGAAAACCTATTCATGGTAAGAAATTTACGGCAAATAAAACCCAACAAATCTCCCCCTTGACCTGAATTTCTGACAAAATAAATTTGTCCACCTTCTTCTCTTAATCTTCAACAACTTGCTTCTCCTCTCCATAATCTCCTTTGCAAAATTTATGTCTCAACACAGAGAACCTCTCTGAAACAATTTCTCCAACAAAATCTTCATTACTGTCAAAAATGCTGCAGCTAAAACTTCACCCGCCAAGATGAACACCTCTTTCTAACCTGGTTCAATAATCGATTATCGAACCACGTAAAATCTTTGTGTATTTTGGTATATTTCTTGTTGTCTTCTAACTCGTGGTCTTTTGAAGTTTGCTTTGCTAGCTTCCGCGTTTACACCTGCTTATTTTCGGTCCTAACAAGTGGTATCAGAGCCAGATTCAATGATGGAGCCAGGTTTAGTGGTTCGTTAATTGATGATTGAACCAGGTTAGAAAGAGGTGTTCATCTTGACGGGTGTAGTTCTAGCCGCAACTTTTATAACAGTAAAGAAGAATTTTGTTGGAGAAATTGTTTCAGAGAGGTTCTCTGTGTTGAGACATAAATTTTGCAAAGGAGATTATGGAGAGGAGAAGCAAGTTGTTGAAGATTAAGTAAAGAAGGTGGACAAATTTATTTTGTCAGAAATTCAGGCCAAGGGGGAGATTTGTTGGGTTTTATTTGCCCTAAATTTCTTACCATAAATAGGTTTTCCTTGTAGGAAAAGGTTTTGGATTGACTAATCCTTTTCTTGTAGAAAAAGGTTTAGGACTCTATAAATAGAGGAATGTTCCTTCTAACTTAATCAGCATTCACAATGTAGTCTTAAGGGCTTTGAGAGTTTTGGTTAGAGGGAGAATTTGTGGGTCACAAGCTTGATACGTTATCACTTGTGTGAACCTCCCATGTATTCCGAGTGAATTGGTTGAGGTTGTTTCCCTCTGTATTTTTTACTCTCATATTTATAGTGGATTGCTCATCTCCTTTGTGGACGTAGGTCGATTGACCGAACCACGTTAAATCTTTGTGTCTTTTGGTATATTTCTCGTTGTCTTCTTACTCGTGGTCTGTTGAAGTTTGCTTTGCTAGCTTCCGCGTTTACACCTGCTTATTTTCGGTCTTTTGAACCTGGCTCTGATACCACTTGTTAGGACCGAAAATAAGCAGGTGTAAACGCGGAAGCTAACAATGCAAACCTCGAACGATCACGAGTAAGAAGACAACGAGAAATATATCAAAAGACACAAAGATTTAACGTGGTTCGGTCAATCGGCCTACGTCCACATAGGATATGAGCAATCCACTATAAATATGAGAGTACAAAATACAGAAGGAAACAACCTCAACCAATTCACTCGGAATACATGGGAGGTTCACACAAGTGATAACGTATCAAGCTTGTGACCCACAAATTCTCCCCCTAACCAAAACTCTCAAAGCCCTTAAGACTACATTGTGAATGCTGATTAAGTTAGAAGGAACATGCCTCTATTTATAGAGTCCTAAACCTTTTCCTACAAGAAAAGGATTAGTCAATCCAAAACCTTTTCCTACAAGGAAAACCTATTTATGGTAAGGAATTTAGGGCAAATAAAACCCAACAAATCTCCCCCTTGGCCTGAATTTCTGACAAAATAAATTTGTCCACCTTCTTTACTTAATCTTCAACAACTTGCTTCTCCTCTCAATAATCTCCTTTGCAAAATTTGTGTCTCAACACAGAGAACCTCTCTGAAACAATTTCTCAAACAAAATCTTCATTACTGTCAAAAAGGTTGCGGCTAGATCTACACCCCGTCAAGTTGAACACATCTTTCTAACTTAGTTCAATCATCGTTTATCGAACCACAAAACCTGACTTCATTATTGAATCTGGCTCTGATACCACTTGTTAGCACCGAAAATAAGCAGATGTAACGCGGAAGCTAGCAAAGCAAACCTAGAAAGACAACGAGTAAGAAGACAACGAGAAATATACCAAAAGACACAAAGATTTAACGTGGTAGGGTCAATCGACCTACGTCCACAAAGGAGATGAGCAATCCACTATAAATATGAGAGTACAAAATACAGAGGGAAACAACCTCAACCAATTCACTCGGAATACATGGGAGGTTCACACAAGTGATAACGTATCCAACTTGTGACCCATAAGTTCTCCCCCTAACCAAACTCTCAAAGCTCTTAAGACTACATTGTGAATGATGATTAAGTTAGAAGGAACATTCCTCTATTTATAGAGTCCTAAATCTTTTCCTACAAGAAAAGGATTAGTCAATACAAAACTTTTTCCTAAAAGGAAAACCTATTTATGGTAAGAAATTTAGGGCAAATAAAACCCAACATGCCCTCAACGTAAAGAAAACAAAAGTAAGGGAGGTTGAGATAAAAGGGTCCCCCTAACATACTATGCATGTGGAGCACTATGGTTTGGATTCAGAATAAAGGGTGTAGACGACAGTTTTTCTGATTGGTATTTTATGTTGTATTGTTTTGTGTTACTACTTGTGTAGAACTATTTACTTTCATATCTTGGATTGACCGTAAAATTCTACCAATAAACTGTCTTGTGTAGAAATAGTGCATTTGTTCTTTCCTTTTTAAGTACATGACACCTTTTAGTTGCTTATCCATGTCTTTAGATAAGAGAAACTTTAGTCCAAATCCAAGGGTGGGGTTCATATTTAGGGCTACCATGAGTTATTCTACATCTTGTTGTTCATCTTTTCTTACGCATACGTTTACACTTTTGTTTATTCTTAGTTTTAGGGTTGCATCCTCAGTTTGACAGTGTAGAGTTTTGGTATGATAATCTTCTGTTATTATAGGTGTTTAATTCCACATTTGATGTTTTTGTTTATTGATTTAGTTTATGGGGACTGAGTTCTTAGTTGTTTAAACTATTTAACACTTTGTATGATGAACTTCTCTTATTTAAATGATTTATTGGTTAGTTTCACGTCTGTAGTTTTTTTTTTCCCAAGGGGTGATTTAGAGTGGGTGTCACTCACGACGATAGGGGTCGTATTATTTAAACCACAAGTTTTAAAATTATTTTTTTCTTTTTTAAAATATGTGTCAAGTAAAACTAAATCATATAAATTAGAACAGGAGAAGTATAAGATAAGATGAGATATAAGATATATAGTCTTTAGAATACCCGTGCTAGTTTGTACTGAGTCAATAAAGTCATTAAGTGTAATCCTCATGGTCGGTCATTGTGGGTTTGACCTGAATTTCATAATTATTTGGAATACGACTACCTATATCTTAAATGTGGAACATGATTGAGCATTTATCACAACCCACATAAATACTTTTTTTAGTTGTTTTTAATTTTTTCAAATTTGAATTATTTTTAAACTAATTGTGAACACTTCTTATTCAATGTAATCAGGATATTCATCAGAATATAAATGGTAAAACATATCTATAGTAGATATTTTTCATTTACTAACATTCCATAAATAAAATTTTCCTATTTTATATATATATATATAT
>NC_028644.1:23881562-23888499 GCF_001406875.1 Solanum pennellii
TAAAGTTGTTACGACAAGAAGCACTCTAAACATACACAGACCAACAGAAACAACCTTTCCTTTTTACTGATATGGAAAAGAATTTATTAATTGTGTTTTTTCTTGCCGCCTTATTGATTTTTTCATGCGGTTAGTCTGTTTTTCTCTTTGTCTTCCATCTTCCCCTCAAACATATGATATTTGAAGGAGCTGACTCTAAAGATATCTAAATCATATATTAATTTCATTCTATCATGATAAGTTATAATATTTAGTTAATTATTTGGATTTATGTGTGATATCCTTAGATGATTGTAATCCTAGCAAGTGTGCTTCTGAGATTGTAATATGTTGTTATGGCCAATGTTCCTGTATTAATTCCGTAATTTACTCTTCTGATAGAAAGACAATGCATTCAATCAAAAAATTACCTTGTAGGAATTTCCGTAATTGATGAAGCTATTGGAGTTTGTTCATGCAATCTAATGCCTAATATTGGTTTATGAATATTATTACTATGTTTTATGGAGTATTATAATATCAAGTCATGTTTTCAATGAAAAAAAATCATAGTTATATGTTATAGATAAAATAGGACTTATTTAGATTTGGAAGAAAACAAAAAAATTAAATTATTTCGTATTGAACTTTGTTGTAAAAATAAAAATAAGGAGGAGGATTTTGAATTATAATTTGCAAGTCCAAATTTATTCATGTCTAATTTTCACCTCTATTTTTTTATTTTATGATTAGCAGCTAAAATATAAATAAAACGTATTACTCTGTCCATTCCAAAGTAAATGTGTCACATCTATTTAGAAAAATAATAATTTTTCTATATAGTTTTATAAGTTACCCCTATTTTTAGATCTTTTTTTAATACTAAATACTTTTTAAAAGAAAAAAATTGTTTATTACAAGTGTACAGTTGAAAAATATTATTTTATTAATCTTGTTATAAAACTATAAAATAAGAAGAAGAAACTTGAGAGAAAAGAAGAGAAGACTTGTTATTTCTCTTGATGAATTAATTTACAATGAAGAGGAGCACTCTATTTATAGGAGAAATCTAACTTGGTCCCCAAGTAGGAGGACTCTTTAACCATATCCTAAAAAGCACTCCACATGATAGACATTCACTATAATACAAATACTTTATAACACTCCCCCTGAATGTCTAATTCATAGATGATGTGCCTCGTCAAAAACCTTACTAAAAAAACTTTAAGAAAGAAAAACTCTAGTAAAGAAAAAGAGTACACATATCTATTAATACGCATCTAGGCAGCCTTATTAAAAACCTTACAAGGAAAATCCAGTGGGATAAAACCTCGTAAGGTAAAAAGAGTACAACGCGTATTAACTCCCCCTAATGAGAACATCAATCCAGAGACTTGAATCTTTGCATTCCAAGCTTGTGCACCATCTTCTTGAAAATTGCAGTTGGTAGAGACTTGGTGAATAGATCAGCCACATTGTCACTTGAACGAATCTGTTGCACATTTATATCACCATTCTTTTGAAGTTCATGTGAATAGAAAAGATTTGGTGAAATATGCTTTGTTCTATCACCTTTTATGAATCTTCCCTTAAGTTGTGCTATGCATGCTGCATTATCTTCATATAAAGTGGTGGGTACTTTATAACATTCCAAACCACATTTCTCTTGAATGAGATGTATCATAGACCTTAACCACACACATTCTCTACTTGTTTCATGAATAGCTATTATTTCAGCATGATTAGATGAAGTGGCTACGATGGAATGCTCTGTAGATCTCCAAGATATGGCAGTCCCCCCACATATAAACACATAGCCTGTTTGGGATCAAGCTTTGTGTGGATCACATAAATATCCTGCATTAGCATAACCAACAAGATTTGGGCTACAATTAACAGAATAAAATAAGCCCATATCAGTTGTCCCTTTAATATATCGCAAAATGTGTTTGATCCCATTCCGATGTCTCCTAGTAGAAGCAGAACTATACCTTGCTAACAAGTTAACAATAAAAGCTATATCAGGCCTCGTAGTATTAGCAAGATACATTAGTGCACCAATTACACTAAGATATGGTACTTCAGAACCAAGAATTTCTTCATCCTTTTCTTGAGGTCGGAATGGATCCTTATTCACATCAAGTGAACGAACAACCATCGGAGTACTTAATGGATGCGCTTCATCCATACAGAATCTTTTCAACACTTTTTCTGTGTAGGCAGATTGATGAACAAAAATACCATTTGTCAAATGCTCAATTTGCAAACCAAAACATAATTTTGTCCTTCTCAGATCTTTCATCTCAAATTCATTCTTTAAATAATCAATTGCCTTTCGAAGCTCTATTGGAGTTCCAATAAGATTTATGTCATCAACATAAATAGCAAGTACAACAAATTCCGATATTGTTTTCTTTATAAAGACACATGGACAAATTATACCATTTGTATAACCTTCCTTAATCAAATACTCACTAAGACGGTTATACCACATGCGCCCAGATTGCTTCAAACCATATAATGATCTTTGCAATTTAATTGAATACATTTCCCGAGATTTTGAATTACATGATTTAGGCATCGCAAATCCTTCAGGAATTTTCATGTATATCTCATTATCAAGTGATCCATAAAGGTAGGTTGTAACCACATCCATCAAATGCATTTCAAGTTGCTCATGGACTGTGAAACTAATGAGATAACGCAATGTTATTGCATCCATAACGGGTGAGTATTTCTCTTCATAGTCAACGCCAAGCCTTTGAGAAAATCCTTGTGCCACAAGGCGTGCTTTATACCTTTGTATTTCATTTTTCTCAAATTTTTTTCGCACAATAATCCATTTGTAACCAACAGGTTTAATACCATTAGGTGTTTGAACTATAGGTCAAAAAATTTCACGCTTGGCAAGTGAATTCAACTCAGATTGAATTGCTTCTTGCCATTTTGGCCAATCATTTCGTTGTCGACATTCTATAACAGATTGAGGTTCATGATCCTCATTATCTTGCATGATATTTGTTGCAACATTATATGCAAAGACATAATCAACCACTATTTCTGATCGATTCATATTAGTTTCAACATCTCTTAAATTTATGGATAGTTCATTATTTCCTTGAGTTTCAAGTTCATTGATTCTTTCATGAATATCAGACTTATTCAAATTTTGAACTTCCATATGAGATTCTTTCATAGTGTCATCTTGACATTTAATCTTTCTTTTTCTAGGATTTTGATCCTTAGACCCCAATGGTCTACCACGCTTTAGGTGTGTTTTTGACTCATTAGCTATGACACTAGTGGATGGTCCTTTAGGGACATCAATTCGAATTGGGACATTCTCTGCAGGAATATGTGATTTATTAATCCCTTTCAAATCTGTAAATGCGTCTGGCATTTGATTTGCAATTTTCTGCATATGAATAATCTTTTGTACTTCTTGTTCGCAAGTAGAAGAATATGGATCAAGATGAGACAATGATAAATTTTTCCACAAAATTTCTCGTTTTATTTCACTATTCTCTCCCCCTTATTTTGGGAAAATTGTCTCTTCAAACCGACAATCTGCAAATCTAGCAGTAAACATGTCTCCAGTCAATGGTTCAAGATAGCGGATAATGGAGGGCGACTCAAACCCAACATATATTCCTAACCTTCTTTGAGAGCTCATCTTAGTGCGGTTTGGTGGTGTCACAGGCACATGTACAGCACTTCCAAAAATTCTTAGATGGGATATATTAGGTTCTTGACCCATAACCAATTGCAATGGATAAACCTTATGATAACTTGTCGGTCTGAGACGAATAAGTGTTGCAGCATGCAAAATTGCATGTCCCCACACAGAAGGGGGCAACTTAGTTTTCATAAGGAATGGTCTTGCTATTAATTGCAAACATTTAATTAATGACTCAGCGAGACCATTCTGAGTATGAACATGAGCAACAGAGTATTCAACTCTTATCCCAATTGCTAAACAATAATCATTAAATGATTGGGATGAAAACTCTGCAGCATTATCAAGACGAATGGACTTAATCTGATTATCAGGAAAGTGTGCCCTTAACCTTATTATTTGTGCCAATAATTTTGCAAATGCCAAGTTACGAGATGACAATAGGCACACATGAGACCATTTAGAAGAAGCATCTATTAGAACCATAAATATCTAAATGACCCACTAGGTGGGTGAATAGGTCCACAAATATCTCCATGTATACGTTCCAAGAACGCAGGGGACTCAATCTTAACTTTCATTGGTGATGGTCTCACAATTAACTTGCCTTGATAACAAGCAGTACAAGAAAATTCACCATTTAAAAGAACTTTTAGGTCTTTTAGTGGATGTCCATTCGAATTTTCTATAATTCGTCTCATCATTATTGACCCAGGATGTCCTAGACTATCATGCAAAAGTACAAATGTATTGGAATCAGTAAACTTCTTATTTACTATAAAATGTGCCTCAATTGCACTAATTTTTGTCCAATACAAGCCAGAAGATAAGACAGAGAACTTTTCTATAACACATGTCATCCCAGAGACATTCTTGGTGATACCAAGATATTCAAGATTTATTTCATCCATTGATTGGATATGATAACCATTTTCATGGATATCTTTAAAACTCAACAAGTTTCTCTTAGATTTTGGAGAAAACATAGCATTATTAGTGATGAGTTTAGTTCCCTTGGGCAAAATTACAATGGCTCTTCCAAAACCCTCAATCATATTAGTACTACCAAAAATTGTAGTAACATTTATTTTACCCATACTTAAATAAGAAAAATATTTCTTATTTTTGAATATCGTATGTGTTGTACCAGAATCAATCAAACAAATATCTTCATATTTCGATAATATGTTCTTAGATTTATCAATATCTCTATTAATTCTTCAAATCTAACCTTCACTTTTGAGAAATTAGAGTCTCGTGCTGATAACGTGTTATAAAACTATAAAATAAGAAGAAGAAACTAGAGAGAAAAGAATAGAAGACTTGTTATTTCTCTTGATTAATTAATTTACAATGAAGAGGAGCACTCTATTTATAGGAGAAATCTAACTTGGTCCCCAAGTAGGAGGACTCTTTAACCATATCCTAAAAAGGACTCCACATGATAGACATTCACTATAATACAAATACTTTATAACAAATCTTGAATTCTTCCAGTGATACTTATTTTTTGACAATTCTTTTTACTAATGCAACACTTATTGTAGAATGCATTATATATTATTATAGTAATTTAAATTAAAAAAAATAACAGAATAAAAGAAATTATTGTGCTTTCATTGATCTTGTATGAATACTGAGAAAAGATTAACATAGAATTCATAGGCTATAAAAGAAATTCACTTTGAGCTCAAATAGAAGTGGATATACAGTAAGTACCAACAGTTCAAGTTACAATGGCAAAGTGATTGCAAAAATTGACTGACTATACTAACTAAAAATGAGATGTATATTCGCATGATCTTAAGATTGTTGAGTTTAACAAGTCTCCGAGATCAATGAGGAGCTTTTAGAGGCTCAACTTCTTATGTAATAAGATTAATATTAAATCAAAGGGATACCCAATACAAACCAACATACAAGTGCCTTCCAAAATATCCAAGGTATGTTTCCTTTGTGTAATAGAAATACCATGGTCTGATTGTGCTACTTTAGTGCCTAGAAATTATTTCAGCTTGCCTAAAACCTTTGTGTGAAAAATGACATGATAGATGTTCTTTGAGATGAGAAATACCTTCATGATCATTATATATGATAACAATATCTTCAGTATAAACAATCAAAAATGTATGTTTCCCAAATTGTTAATGCCTATAGAATATATAGTGATTAGCTTTTATTCGGATCATTCCACATTGTTGGATAATAGATAGAAATGAACAAACCATGCTCTGTGAGATGACTTGAGACCATAGAGATATTGATGAAGTTTACAAACTAGTCTACGCTGTCCTCAGCAACAAATCCTGTTAATTTCTCCATATATACCTCTTCAATACGTTCTCAATGTAGAAATACATTTTTGATATTCATTTGAAAACAGGGGTCCATTAAGAATATGGACGGAGGCCATCATAGGAACAAGTAAAAAATTTACATAATCAATGTCATATATCTGTGTATGTTAGCAATCAGGCTCGCTTTGAAAAGATCAATAGCTTCATATAATGTATCATAACAAAGAATATTGACAACCAACTGTGGTTTTCCCTTCACGTAAGGAAATAAGCTCAACATTACTATTACCATGCAATGTAGTCATCTCAAAAATCATAGTCTGATTCAAACCTGGATAAACCAATTCTTCTGCCAAAGTCTTGGGAACTTTGATTGTTGATAAGCTAGTAACGAAGGAATAATACAATTGTGACAAACGATAATCACTCAAAAATAAGGATAAACGGAATTTGATGGGCAATAGTTCTAGCACCTTTACGAATAGCAATGGTAAGATTGTCTAGAAAGTGATTAAGCGAAGTAGAAGACTCTCCCGATCGTACATCAGGCATTAAAGGATCCTACATAACTCAATAACTAACTAATTTTAATAGAAAGCAATTTAAAAGCAAGTGCAATATAAAGAAAAGTTGTTTGAAAACATATTTTGAACTCTGAATGTGTACAAGGATACAGTTGAATCTCATATGTATGTAAAAACACAAATAAACTGATGTGCATATAGAAATACATTTAATTTTTAAGGGAGTTTCACTAACCGGCAACCATCACTTAAAGAGCTATAGTGATGATACATTGATCTACTTCAGGTTGCCAGCACATCCTATACCCGGCCAAAGCTATAAGACTTGAACTGTCTTATGGATCCACTAGTCTATTGTGAAAAGGGTTCATCTATAAAGTATGAACCTTTTGTACTCATGGTTGCTACATGGTTTATAGGGGCCGTGAGTTTTCTGAATTCTCCCCCCCCCCCCCCCCCCC